>NW_004444137.1:2771133-2782761 GCF_000243295.1 Trichechus manatus latirostris | reverse complement strand
CACACACACCACACACATACACACATCCCACACACCACACACACCCCTCTCACACACCCCACACACCACATACAACCCCCCCCACACACACCACACCACACACATACCCCACACATCACACACATACCACACACACACCACACATGCCCCCCCCCACATACACCCTCCTCCACAAGTCTTTCTTGGAGGAACGAGTACTAAAAAAAAGGAAGGAAGGAAGAAACCCTAAGTGAAATTACGACTGGGTTTTGTAACCTGCACTGGAGTTCATCTGAAATTTGAGCACAAGTGGCTTCTTATCTGAGTCCTGTTCCAGGAAGCACCTTCTGGCGTTTCGTCAGAGCCCTTTTAGAAAAAGTTGCCCGGCACGTAGTCTGGGACGGCTTCTTTGGCCTTTGCTGGGCGGGTGGAGCTGGACCGGGGGACAAAGAATCAATGCGTAACTGCTTTATTGGCTTTTGGGAAAGCCAGAATGTGAACAGGATAGGAGAGCCCTCCCGACCCCATTCCCAAAGGACGTTGATCTTTAGCAGCTAAGCTTAGAACAGCTTACAGCTCTCTGGATGAAGC
The DNA here is from genome assembly GCF_000243295.1 of Trichechus manatus latirostris. Taxonomy (NCBI): domain Eukaryota; kingdom Metazoa; phylum Chordata; class Mammalia; order Sirenia; family Trichechidae; genus Trichechus; species Trichechus manatus. Next base: position 2,782,191 of record NW_004444137.1, on the reverse strand, counting down.
AGAAATTCGCACCATAATGAGGACTCTGACCTGAATTTCACACCACACCAAGACTTCTTCTCCATCCACAACTCCCCCTTGCAACTGCTGTCAAATGAGGCAATCAAAAATATCTAGAAAAGGTGATTTTAAGGTCAATTCTTAGAGCAAAAGAATTTGAATCAAGGATTTCAGTAGAAAGTACGTAGGAAAGGGATACTGGGGTAACATCCCGTCTCTCTCCCCCTTTTTTCCTTCATCATTTCTCTCACAAAAACATGTGGTAACATTACACGTGAACTTCCCGTTACATAACTGCAAAATGTCTCATCGAGCATATAAGCATGGTGCCGTGTTAATTGTCCAGTGAAAGGAAAACAAGTGTTCTGTTCTTGAGACGTTTTATTTAGGAAACAGGATGTTTTATTTAGGAAAGTTTCACTGGTGTTGCATGGCCATCTTGCAGCAGAAAATTGGGCAACTGTACAACAGCTACACATATAATATAAAAACAGGGCTTCCTATTTTTCTGAGTGTGAAGAACTCTTTTTAACATCAAAATATTTTGAGGAGAATGGAGCCCTGGTGGCGGAGTAGTGGTTAAGAGCTGGCTACTAACCAAAAAAGGTCAGCAGTTGGAATCCACCAGCCGCTCCTTGGAAACCCTGTGGGGCAGTTCTACTCTGCCCTGTAGGGTCACTATGAGTTGGAATCGACTTGATGGCAATGGGTTTGGTTGTTCGTTTTTTTTAAATGTGAGAATAAATGGACATTGGTCATCCTCTGAGAAACAAATTCAGTTGTGATTTGAAGGGCATGAGCACTTTATTCAACACAACTGCTTTTACAGCATTTGGATAATATTGGCATCTCTGTGCAAGGTGGATGGGAACATGGATTCGAAGAACTGAGTGGTTTCCTGGGTGTCTATGAGCCATATGTTGGGTGTCCTAACTACACTGCAAGTACAAAGATGAACAAAGAAATACATCAATAATTTAGAGACCTAGGAGCATGGACACGCCCAGTAATGTGGCCATCTACTGGAATTAAAACACCAAGTACAGCGGATGTCTCTTGCTTTGTCTACACCCACTGGAAGCATGAAGCCCTGGTGAGGGCTGCCGATTACAGCGCCTCACCCTGGCCACAGGGCCCACGCTTCTCCAACACATCTTCGGGCTGTATGGAGGTGAGACCGCCCCCTCCTTTCTTGTGGGGAGGCTGGGAAGAGGCAAACCTGGGGGCCATCAGGGGTCATGCTGGGAGGCATGAGAGGAAGAGGCGGGAGAAGAGAATCCCAGAAGCATCTGGACCACAGGTGATTCCCTTTTTGTCTAGTTTATTTCAAGTTGGGTGTTTGTCATTTGCCACCAGAGGAGTTCTGATACAGGTATTGGTGCCTCCCCAGTGCCTCTGTCCTGACCCCACCCCATCCCTTTGCTGGCCCACTTCCCTGATGGTGGACTGAGCTCCTTACCCAATCTGGCTAAATGAGGTCTGGCTGAATTAGGCCACATTCTGGAGCAGATTAGCAACCCCTTCACTCTGGTCTGGAGTCCTCGGGTAAAGATGCTCTCAGTCTGCTGTTGGGAAGTGGGCCAGCAGATGGATGTCTGAGAGCTGTTGGCCCTGTCACCTCCTGCCAGTTATATGGAATAGCGTATGGCCTAGAGATTTCAGTGAGCTTCTTCCCCACTATCGATAGGAGCTTCTGAAGTGGTCACCCCGTTTTCCTCCCTCACTGGATACAGAGTGCGAGGTGGCCGAACAGCATCTAGGCCCCAACCCAACCAACCAAACCTGTTGCCACTGAGTTGATTCTGGCTCATAGCGACCCTATAGGACAGAGTAGAACTGCCCCACAGGGTGTCCAAGAAACGGTTGCACCACCAGGGCTCCTTATTTAGACCTCAGGCCACATCCTTCTGAGGAGCCACACCTAGCCTGAGAGGCGTGGACGTCACCCAGAGGTCTGGACTTGGAGCCGGGGACACTCACTGGGCATATCTCTGGGCTGTCTCTTACTAGGGGGCAAAGGGGCTATCTGTCTTTGTGGATGGATGTAGAGGAAATGTTTTAAGGCCAGTGGGGGATAGCTTGGGGATCAAGGTTAGCCCTCAGGGGGCTGCTGTGATGTTGTCAGCCCAAAACGGCACCCCCTTCTCTTGGAGATGTCCCCCTCCTCCAACCATAGCACCTCAGCTTTCTGGTCACAGGGAGGTCATGTGATCTAAGCTAGACCTATCAGAGGTCTCCCCCGGGACTTTCTGAATGAACTAAGTGAAGAGAGTTCCCCTTCCTTTCTGGTGGCAAGGCATGAGTCTGGGGGCTGCCATTGGGTGAAGCCAGTTCACAGGCCCAAGACCAGAGGTTGAAGCTGTACACGGAGAACATGGACAAGAAATGAAGACTGTCCCTGCAGCACTGAGACTCTGGCTCCACTCCTGAGGACACTGCTCTAGAGTTTGGTGCTGAGAATCCGTGAAGTTTCCTTTGCTACTTTCGTTGAGTTTCTGCCAGTGAAAACAAGAGTCTTTGTATACCCAGTGTCTAAGGTATAACACTTCAGGCTGCACTCAACTGACAAGATTCTAAATCTTTATTATAATGCAGCGTTTTAGTTTACCTTTTTAGTTAGATGCAATCCGTGAGAACCCTCACTGTAACTTTTCCATCATATGTGGGATTCTGAGTCCCTGGGTGGTGCATTAAGAGCTGAGCTGCTAACCAGAAAGTTGGCAGATCGAGTCCACCCAGAGGTGCTTTGGAACAAAGGCCTGGCGATCTACTTCCAAAAAATCAGCCATTGAAAACCCCCTGGGAGCACAGTTTAACTCTGACTCACATGGGTTGCTATGAGTTGGAATTGAGTCCATGGCAACTGGTTTATTTTTTTTGGGGGGGGGTATGAGAATGTCCTATTTTTGTGGCCCCAAAATGGTATATTCAATATTTAGTTCACAAGATGGAGCATTATAAAATAGATCTGACATATTTCACAGCAAATTGGAATATACAGGTTAAAGGTAAAACTAAAATACAGTAGAAAAGAGTTAACACACAAACCCAACTCGTGAAAATCCCACTTCTAAAAAAAAAAAACAAAAAATTCCAGATTGGTTTCCCTATTTTACTCAGTGGCTTTAAACCCGTTGTTAATCATGTACACATTAAGAAGCCAAAACATGCTTAGTTATTTCTAAAGCAGATGAGGTTGAACCTCCGTTTGATTCTTCAACATTTGTACGAGGAGAGTTATGTCACAAAGTTAATCATTCCCAGGATGCTTGGTGAGGAGAAACCTCTTGTGCAAGAAGCCGTTTATCAGCCCGCACTGCATTGCATAACGTCTCCTAAGCTTGTGTTGTGGGCTCAGGGTACAAGGCTGCATCTGTCAGCCAGAGTATGCGCTGCCTGTTGACCTTTCTGAAGCAGAACTGGAACCATGTGATGTGTGTTGCTTGCCAACACTCACTTATTGCCAATAATTAAGTTGGATGATATGGAGAAATAGAAATTTCACTTCCCTCAGAGTTCGAAAAAGAAGATGCTTTGAAGCCCCTGGCTCCGGCACAGCATTGTGGCTGGTTTGGATCTATGACTCTTGATCATTGTACAAACTGTCCATTCAAACGGAAATCAAATATTTTAGTCAGGTGGTTCCTGGCATTTGTGGTAGAAACAATAGACATGGCCCCTCAATAAGATGATTTTATACGTAAGAAAAGGAAAGGCAAAGTTCAAAGACATTAGAAGCCAAAGATGTATGCGTAATACATCAAATCTCAATTCATCCTATTTGCTATTCTTGAGCAATAATGTTAGCAAGAAGCCATAATTTAATCTTGCAGTATCATCGGAAGAGAACACTTGCGAAACCTTTCAGACAAATATGCTGTAATTATTACATGAATAAAAAGCTTGCGTAACGTAAAATGTTTTCGTAACTCAATACAAACTCTAGTGGAGCCAACTGGTAATTAGCCACAGCAGCAACAATGGATGCTGTGTTGGAGAAGCTCCTGCCCACAGCTCCTGGGCTGGCAGTGCCGTATATGCGATGACCAACCACCATTTTCTGACTCATGTGGGCCCCCAAAGTGGCCTCGCTGTGGAGGGGCTGCTTTCAATGACTCGTCTTCAATCACACCTTATCCTAACATTTCTTTTGTGTCTTCACCAAGGGCCAGTTACACGTTCAAATAATCAACTAGAATATATTTGGTTCCCTAACATATTTTGGAAATAACAAGTCATCAATTTTTTAAATAATTTATTTTATTTTGTTATTGTTGAGAATATACCCAGCAGAACATGCACCAATTCAACCATTTCTATATGTACAATTTAGTGACACTGATTACATTCTTTGAGTTATGCAACCATTCTTACCCTCTTTTTCTGAGTTGCTCCTCTGCCATTAACATAAACTCACTGCCTCCTAAGTTTCCTGTGTAACCTTTTCAGTTGCTGTTGTCAATTTGATCGCATATAGATAGATCTTAAGAGAGCACAATGCCCAAGACAGACATTCTTTACTAGTTAAGCTAAACTATTGTTTGGCTTTAAGGAGATTTCAGGGGATATTTTTCGTTTAAGGTTAAAGATTATTTTAAGACAACAGTTTCAGGGTTTTATCCAGCCTCCATAGCTCCATAAAGTCTGGATTCCATGAGCATTTGAAATTCTGTTCTGCATTTCCTCCCTTTTGATCAAGATACTTCTATAGAATCTCTGATTGAAATGCTTAGTAATGGTAGCTGGGCACCATACGGTTCTTCTGGTCTCATGGCAAAGGAGGCAATTAGCCACATATTCCATTTCTTTCTCCTATTCCTGACTCTCCTCCTTCCTTTGTTGCTCCAGGCGAATAGAGACTGATTATTGCAAGCTTTCAAGACTCTAGCTACTATGCAATGGACTAGAAGGGAGAACAGAGCACTAAACGTGATATTAAGCCAATTAGTTGGAATGTCGTATGAAACCAAGATCCTAACTTTTAAACCAAGGAACCAAATCATATGAGGTTTTTGTTTGTACATAAGCAGCCCCAGCAGCTACTCTTTTTTTTTTTTTTGTGATTGTATCCTACACCCACTCCTCACTTACTGACATGGTTAGTTTCCAAAGACCAGGTCATTATGTGAAAATCAGCATTATGCCAAAATGGGAAACCACCGCATCAGATCACAAAATGGAGGATGATTACATCATTACATAACTGCCAAATTACATCATTACATAACTGCCAAACCACTGAGGATCATGGCCCAACCAAGTTGACACATAACCTTAACCATCACAGCCAGTGTTACTCTCACCTCACACCTCAGAGTTCATTACTGCCATATGTATCTTCGTTGATGTGCAAAATAGTCAGATAGTAGATATTTTACTATTGTCATAAATGCAAAATGTTGGATAACGAGATAGTTGATAAGTGAGGTAACCCATTGCCATCAGGCCAATACCAACTCATAGCAACCCTATAGGACACAGTAGAACTGCCCCATAGAGCTTCCAAGGAGAAGCTGGTGGATTCAAACTGCTGACCTTTTCGTTAGCAGCCGAGCTCATAACCACTGCGCCACCAGGGCTCCTGTTAAGCGAAGAGTAGGTGTGTATCTATCACACAACTTTTGCCAGTTCAATTTTTTACAGGTGTATGACTTATTGACAGTAATTACATTAATTGGCTGTGCAAACCTACCTTTCATCAATGTGATCTTTCTATGAATGTAAACTGAAACTCAGTGCTCCAGCAGAAGTAATAACCCCTGTCTTCGGCTGAATTCACTAGAGCAGCAAAACCAGTAAAGTGTATAAATACATATATAGAGAGATTTATATCAAGGAAATAGCTCACGTGGTTGTAGAGGTTGGAAAGTCCCAAGTCCGTGGGTCAGGCTGGAGTCTTCTCCTGACTCACATAGCTGTAGGGGCTGGTGAACCAGCAGGGCTCTGGCTCACAGGCTACAGAGGCCAACGAATCCCAAGATTAGCAGGCAAGACGGCAAGTAAGCCGCTAGCACAAGTCCCAAGAACCGGAGATCAGATGAACATGAGCCAGCTGCAAGATCCAGAGTGAGCAAAAGCTCATGAGCCTTGCCAGAAAGTCCACCTATATTGGATGCAGGCCACACTCCCAAGGAAACTCCCTTTCAACTGATTGGCTACTCACAGCAGATCCCATCATGGAGGTCATCACATTATATCAAATCTCTTCATGGAAGTGATAACATCATCATATGACTGCCAAACTACATCATAACTGCCAAACCACTGAGAATCGTGGCCCAGCCCAGTTGACACACAACCTTAACCATCACAACCCTCTACCTCTTTCCTCTTCCCTCCTGCCCCTGGCAATCACTAATAAACTTTGGTCTCTAAACATTTGCCTGTTCTGGTCTTTTTATATGAGTGAAGTCATACAATATTTTTCCTTTTGTGACTGATTTCCCTCCACACAATGTCTTCAAGTTTCATCCATATTGTAGCATGTATTAAGACTTCATTTCTCTTACTGGCTGAGTAGTATTCCATTGTATGTATGTACTACATTTTGTTTATCCATTCATCTGTTGATGAGCAGTTAGGTTGTTTCCATCTTTTGGCTATTGTAAATAGTGCTGGCACACTATACTGAATTGGTGTACAAGTATCTGAGTCTCTGCTTTCAAGTCTTTTGAGTACGTACCCAGGAGTGGAATTGCTGGGTCACATGGTAGTTTATTTTTAGTTTTTTGAGGAACCGCCACACTGTTTTCCACAATAGCTATACCTTTTTGCATTCCCACTAACAATGGATAAGAGTTCCAATTTCCCCACATCTTCACCAACATTTGTTATTTTCTGTTTTTATTTATCTTAAATTAACCATCCTAGTGGGAATGAAATGGTATCTCATTGTCGTTTAGATTTGTATCTCTCTGATGGCTAATGATGTTGAGCATCTTTTCATGTGCTTGGTGGCCATTTGAATGTCCTCTTTAGTGAAATGTCTGTTCAAGTCCTCTGCCCCTTTTTTGACTGGGTTGTTTGTCTTTTTGTTGTTAAGTTGTGGAAGTTTTATATATATGTATATTATTAGATTCTTATCAGATATATGGTTTCCAAAGATATTCTCCCAGTCGGTAGGTTGTCTTTTCACATTTTTTGGTAGAGTCTTTGGAGAAACGTAAGTTTTTAATTTTTATGAGGTCCCATTTATTTATTTTGTCTTTTACTGTTTGTGCTTTTGTTATTATATTAGATAATCCATTGTTAAAAGCTAGGCCTGACGGCGTTGCCGTGCATTTTCTTCTAAGAATTTTATGGTTTTAGTTTGCACATTTAGAATTTAATCCATTTTGAACTGGTTTTTGTGGATGGTGTGAGGCATGTATCCTGTTTCATTTTTCTTTACATGGAAATCCAGTTATTCCAACACCATTTATTGAAGAGATGCTGCTTTCCCCATCAAATGGACTTAGAACCCTTGTCAAAAATCAGTTGACCATAGATGTGTGGGTTTTTTTGGGGACTCTCAATTCTAATCCATTGGTCTGTGTGTCCATTATGATACCAGTACCAGGTTCTTTTGATTACTGTAGCTATATAATATGTTTTAAAAACAGGAAGTGTGACTCCTCCTACTTTGTTCTTCTCCTTCAAAATTGCTTTAGCTATTCGGGGTCTCTTGTCATTCCATATAAAGTTGAGAATTGTTTTTTCTGTTTCTCTAAAGAGAGCTGTTGGATTTTTGATCAGGATTGCCTTGAATATAGGGTAGTGTTGCCATCTTAACCATATTAAGTCTTCTAATCTGTGAACATGGAACATGTTTCCATTTATTTAAGTCTTCTTTAATCTCTTTTAGTAGTGTTTCATAATTCTGATTGTATAAATCCTTCACATCCCATAAAATTTTAAAAATTTTTAAGATTTATTCCTAGGTATTTTATTCTCTTAGATGCTATTGTAAGTGAAATCATTTCCCTAATTTCTCTTTCAGATTTCTCATTGCTGGTGTATAGAAAACCAACGGATATTTCTTTGTTGACCTTGTACCTTGCAACTTTGCTAAATTTCTCTTAGCTCTAGAAGCTTTTTAGTGGATTTTTTTTTTCTATATATAGGATCAAGTCAGCTGCAAATACAGATAATTTTACTTCTTTTCTCATCTGGAAATCTTTTATTACTTTTTCTTTTCTTATTGCTCTGGCTAGGACTTCTAATACAATATTGAATATAAATGGCAAAAGCTAATACTCTCATCTTGTTACCAATATCAAGGGGAAAACTCAATCTTTCTCCATTAAGTATAATGTTGGCTGTTGGTTTCTCATATATGCCCTGACCATGTTGAGGAACTCACTTTTATTCCAATCTTGTTGAGGGTTTGCATCAAGAAATGATGTGGCTTTTATCAAATACTTTTTTTGCATCCATAGAGATGATCTTGTGGCTCTTTTGTTCTATTGATGTGGTGTATTACATTGACTGATTTTCTAATGTTGAACCATCCTGTAATCCTGGAATAAATTCCACTTGGCCATGGTGTATGGCTATTATGATATGCTGTTGGATTCTGTTTACTAATATTTTGTCAGTATTTTTGCATCTATATTCATAAGGGTTACTGGCCTGTAGTTTTCTTTTCTTGTGGTGTCTTTGTCTTGTTTTGGTACCAGGGTTATGTTTGCTTCATGGAATGAATTAGGGAGTATTCCTTACTTCTCTATCTTTTGGAAAAGTTTAAACAGAATAGGTGTCAATTCTTCTCTAAATGTTTGGTATTATTCCCCAGTGAAGCCATTTGGTCTAGGACTTTTTTTTTGTTAAAAGGTTTTTGATCACTGATTCAATCTCTTCACTTGTTATGGGTCTGTTGAGATTTTCTATTTCCTCTTGAGTCAATTTGGGCAGGTTATGTGATTCTAAGAATTTGACCATTTCATCTAGGTTATCCAGTTTGTTGCTGTACAGTGGTTAATAATATTCTGTCATAATTCTCTTTATTTCTATCCGGCCAGTTGTAATGTTTCCTCTTTCATTTCTTATTTTGGTTATTTGCATCTTTTCTTTTTGTCAGTCTAGCTAAAGATTTGTCAAATTCGTTGATCTTTTCAAAGAACCAGCTTATGGTTTTGTTAATTCTATTGTTTTTCTTTTTTGCAAATCATAAATTTGATACTGATTATTTTTATGTTGCTTTGATTGATTGATATAGAAAAAGGACTCTTGGATTCCATCGCTATTAAACTCCTACTATACTTGAAATCCTGCCCAAGGTCTGACAACATCACATTAATAAACAATTTTTTCATGATAGTCAAATTGTCTAACAGTTGAAATGAAATAAACAGAGATAAACAGAGTGGAAGAAAAGTTTATACTTTTCCTAAAACACAAAAGACTTACAAATGCTAGGATTTTGATAATTCTTTATTTTCACTACTTGAGTGCTGTGTTTATGGATTGATTTGCTTTGGTTTATGGCTATTAGTTTAGCCTCTAAGAGTTTAATGAGCACAAATCCCTCATAAATCAACGTAACCTCACGATGAGGCAGAGGAAGCCTCAGCTGGAGCAGCACATTTCTGTTTCCTGGGCCTGTCATCATGGGTCCTTGGGTGGTGTAAACAGTTAAGTGCTCAGCTACTAACCAAAAGGTTGGCAGTTTAACTCCACCCATAGTCACCTCAGAAGAAAGGCCTGGCAATCTACTTCTGAAAGATCACAGCCATTGAAAAACCTATGGACTGAAGTTCTACTCAGACACACATGGGGTCGCTATGAGTCAGAATCGACTCGATGACTACTGGTTTGTTTTTTGTTGGGCCTATCCTCAGTGCACAAATTTTAAAGACCACACAGCAGCAAACACTAGTCTTCTGTGATTGCAACTAACCTGACCTTGCTGCAAAAGACCTCCTAAAAGTGTTAAAAAGCAAAGATAGCACTGTGAAGACTAAAGTGCACCTGACCCAAGCCATGATATTTTCAATTTGCCTCATATGCATGTGAAAGCTGGACAATGAATAAGGAAGACTGAAGAAGAATTGACACCTTGAAATTGTGCTGTTGGCTAAGAATACTGAATATACCATGGACTGCCAGAAGAATGAACAAATCTGTCCTGGAAGAAGTACAACCAGAATGCTCCTTAGAAGCACAGTTGATGAGACTTTGTCTCACATACTTTGGACATGTTGTCAGGAAGAACCATATCCGTGGAGAAGGACATCATACTTGGTAACGCAGAGGGTCAGCAAAAAAGAGGAAGACCCCCAATGAGATGGATTGATATGGTGGCTGCAACAATGGGCTCAAACACAGCAAACATTGTGAGGATGGCACAGGACTGGAACAGGCCTGGTGGGACAGTGGTTAAGCACTTGGCTGCTAACTGAAAGATCGGTTGTTTGAACCCACCAGCTGCTCCATGCAAGAAAGATGAGGCACAGTATTGTCACTACAGTTGATGTCACCCAGTGCAGTAACTCATGGTGTCACCCCACAGACAGACCTCCTCCCATACCAGATCATACAGAATCCTCAGTAATGTTTTTTGTACTAATGCTACTCATAAATAGTAATTCCTATATATCACTCCTTTTCCTTTATTTCCTCTGTATGTGACTTCTTGTTTTTCACGAGCTGCTCGCAGGATTCTTTGTTTGTCTTTGGTTTTGGCGAGTGTGATTATGATATGCCTTGGTCATTTTCTTTTGGGATCTATCCTATCTGGGGTTCGTTGAGCTTCTTGGATAGCCAGTTTTTCATCTTTCATGATATTGGGGAAGTTTTCTGTCAGCAGTTCTTCAATGATCCTCTCTGTGTTTTCTGTTTTCTCCCCTTGTTCTGGAACTCCGATCACTCGAAAATTTTTGCTTTTGATCGTATCCCACATAATGCTCAGGGTCTCTTCATTTTTCTTCATTCTTTTTTCTAATTTTTCCTCAGAGTTGTGTCCAAGTGTTTGACTTCAATTCTGCTGATCCTGTCTTCCACCATTTCAAATCTGCTCCTCAGCCCTTCTATGACACTCTCCATTTCTGAAATCTTGTTGTTTATCTTTTGGATTTCTAA
>NW_004444137.1:2747574-2771033 GCF_000243295.1 Trichechus manatus latirostris | reverse complement strand
CTCTTGGATAATTCTGAGTATTAGAGATTTGAATTCCCTATCAGGTAGTTCTAGTGCCTTTTCTTCTACTGGAAAGTCATCTGGTGTTTATTTTGGATGCCTACTGGAGCCATCCTATCCTGTTTCTGTAAATGTTTTGATATTGTCTGCTGTCTTCGGGGCATTCAGTAGTTATTTTTCTCGTTAATTGATCGTAGATTTGTTTCGTCCTTTTTTTTTTTTTTAATTTGGCTATGTCTGAGCAGGTGGACTGTGTGTTCTTTGTTGTTTGCTCATCTTTGGGCATGATACTTTTCGCCTCCTTCTCCAACTGGCAGGGTCAGTTGCTCAGATATGGTACAGCAGGGCAGGTCTAGCTGAATAGGAGTTGCTGGGATAGGTTGTTTGTGGCACTTACTACAGCCACCAGGGAGAGTCAGTAATCAATGCAGGGCAGTACCGGTAGGCCGTGCTTGTGGCTGCTTGGTGGTTTGATGTTAAGCACATGGTGCAGGTAGGCAAGATGGAGGGGGGAGATTGTGATGTGTGGAGCTAAGATGGGTATGGGAGAGAGGAGAGAGGAACAGGAGCCAAAAACATACAAACAAGAAAGAGTGCTAGGGGAGCTTGCTGTTGGAGTGGAGAGATGAGAGACTATGAAATGGAGAAAAACAAAAAGGGGAAGAAGAAGAAGAAAAAAAGAAAAGAATGAATAAATAAAAATTAGAAAGAAAAAAGCTCCCAGGGATCCCACCGTGCAGCTATGAGGTCTGGGGAAGTTGTTCCCAGGTGTTGATGTATAACCTGGCTAGAAGATGTAGAGGTGTCACTCAGTGCCATGTATTCAGGGGACAGGAAGAGAAGGAAGGTATAGAGAGATGGGAAACTGAGTAATGAAGAAAGACAAAAAGGGAAAAAGAGGGAAAAGAAAACAAACCAAATTTTAAAAAAGAACAAGAAAAAACCCTCCAAAAAAGAAAACAAAAACTTACGAGAAAAGGAATGCCCTCAGGGATCCCTCTGTGCATCTGCACAAGCTGAGGGGGTAGGTCCCAAGCCACACAGCACTGTCCGGCCAGAACAGGCTCCCAACTTAAGAAAAAGAAAACAAACAATTCAAAACAAACAAACAAAAAGCCCCGGGATCCCACCAGCGTGGCAGCACGGACCAGGAAGAGTTCCACACTCGAACGGCGCTCCACAGCCCCTCAGGAAGAAGCAAAGATGGCACATGGAGTCAGGTATTTGAGCGAAAGCAGGGGGAGGTGGTGAGAGGTAAGGAAGAAATCAAAACAAGTGGAAAAAAGCAACCCCAGCAGCCAACAAATGGCACTCAGCCGGTGCTTTCCAACCAAGAGACTGTGGCCACAGGAAGCAGAGGAGGCTGAGTGGGGGTGAAGAAGGGTGGGAGGTGGGAAAGCATATATCGCTGGTTACCGGTTATTCTGTCTCCTGCTGGAAGCTCCGTGAAGCTGCTTTCTCGTACGCCCATTCACTGGTCTCTGATAGGAGTCCAAGATGGTGGATCCGTGCTGTGTTAGCTGATAGGGGACCTCTGCATGTATGTCCCCTCGCTCTCTGTTCTCTGTCAGTTTCTTATTCCATTTGGTGCTTGGCTGAGTTCTTTATCTCTTCATTCGATGTTTAGGGTTTCAGGATCGCTGTTTTCTCTGTTTGGCTTAGTTTTTCAGATCTTTGCTGTGGAGGGATGATGTGGTGCTTCTGCCTAGAGTGCCATGTTCCCGGAAGTCTCTCCTTCTTTTCGTTTAATTACTACTTCATTCTCAAAAAAGTTATTGATATAGGTTCACAAATACTAATTACCATAACATTGTAGCCAAAACACCAGAAAATTTGACAAAATCAGTGAGTCTAAAAACACCAGCAGCATGCTTCTAGTGCGCAGACAAAACCACGTGATTTGAAGCATCATTGTAATTGGGTAATAATGACAGCTCTGGGTATGAACCTAGAAATGGAATTGCTGGGTCATATGGTATGTAAAATGGTGTAGCTACTTTGAAAACCAGTTTGGCAGTTCCTCAAGTTAAGCACTAAGTTACCATATGATCCACCAATTCCTCATCTAGGTACATACCCAGAACTAATAACATATGTCCACACAGAAACGTGTAAATAGATGTTCACAGAAGCATTATTTATAATAGCCAAAAAGTGGAAACTAAAGGAGATTAGTTGTTGGGGTGCAGTGAGGAGCTGGGGTGAGAGGGGAAATCGGGAGTGACTGCTAATGAGTACGGGGCTTCTTTTGGGGGGAATAAAATGTTCTGGAATTAGATAGTAAGGATGGTTGTACAACTTTGTGAATATACTAAAAACCTGAACTGTACACTTTCAAAGGGTGGATTTTATGGTATATGAATAATATCGCAAAAAAAAAAATCCCTCTAATGGCTTTTTCCTTAATCCTGATTCCAGAGTTCCAATTCCAGAATCTTCCAGGGTTCCAATTCCAGAATCTTCCAGGGTTCCAGATCCAGAATCTTCCAGGGTTCCAATTCCAGAGTCTTCATCTAGAGGTACAGAATGGGATCCATGAACGTTTTCTGGGGCCACCTCTTCCAGGTGCCGGCATCCATGGGCACCCCTGCTAGCAGGTTTGATGGACAGACCAGATTAGGTCTCTTTGACAGCCTGGTCTCCATTTTGCATCTACTGAAGGTCACAGAGCAAGATAGGTAGGGCCTGGGCCAGGACTTGGCTCTTTTTTCTGGTACACTTAACCACTCTGCTACTCATCACGTCTAATTTCCAAAGCTAGCTTATCACTGGGGGCAACAGGATACAATTAAAAATGTCAGGTCTGCCCAGTTTTTCAGGATACTCAACATACATTTCCATATCTTCACATCCAAATGTTTTTAAACATACACGTAGAGTTTGTGGGAATATAGAAGCTGCAAGTCATGGTAACTCAAGAGGGCACACGTTGCTTGGGGTTTTGAGGTGACCGGCTCTAAGCATGGAGAAGCAGAGACACTGAGGAACCACATCGCATCAACATGAGCACAGGAGGGCCAGGACCGTGGAAGGGCAGGGCGAACACCTTCTTTGCTAGTCTGTCTTTTTTAGAAGAGTGGTTTAGCAATCACAAGTCACATTGTACATTGCCACAAATATCAGAGGAAAAGAAAGTAACTTTTCAGTTATAGGTAGACCCATATTGGTATTAAGCAAGTGTATAATAGAACCAACCACTGATAGGTATTAAGAATAAATATACAACTCACACGTCTTCAATAATTAGATTTTCTTTCCACCAAGTCCGATGTGGGCTGCTGTCTCTCATAAAACCCCATTGCTGTTGAGTCCATTCTGACTCGCAGCGACCCTATAGGACAGTAGAACTGCCCCATAGGGTTTCCAAGGGGCAGCTGGTGGATTCAAACTGCTGACCTTTTGGTTAGCAGCCCTAACACTTAACCACTGTACCACCAGGGATCCAATCTCTCATAGCATCTACATATTTTTTGTATCTTTAAAGCATTCAAATTATGGCCACTGTTAAGTACGTTTTAGGCTGCAAAAAAAAGTGTATTTCAGAAAACTGTTGACAGACAACTCAAAGGAAACGTTACTCAACGCAGAAGAGGCTAGCAGGAATTTGAACTTCTCTCACTTGCTAAACTGTTCTTCACTTTCTGTAAACTGCACAAAGGAGTTGCTCAGCACAGTTCAGAGGCTGAAAGTGAAAGTGGATTAATGCTATTTTTAAAAAGGCCAAGAGAGCGCACTTGCCAGCTTTCAAATTCCTCTGAAACCTTTTCTTGTGAACATCACAGCGAGAGGCAAATAGTCCCTGAGGGGCAAGCTGATGACAACGGTCATTTTAATATTTCTCTCTGAAGTGTTCAGTTACCTGATCTGTGAAATGGGTTCATGAGAAAGGGTGTTTACACAGCATTTTACAAATCAGTCTTTTTAAAAGCATTAGGAAAATGAACTATTGAAAGGAACCGTGGCCGAGAGATGTTGGTGATGAGCTGAAGTCTGGGCAGGAAGCCTGCCATATCCTTGGTGTGGCTGTGGCTGGCCATAGGGGGGCCGGGACTACCCCGCGGCCATAGGGGGCCTGGGCTCTACCGCAGCCGAAGGGGGCCCGGGCTCCGCCACGGCCTCCCTGACACGGGAAGACATCTGGCATCACATGAAACCCAGCGGGGTGATGAGAGAATGAGGTGCTTTTCTCAGGGCAGTTCTCCTTACCCAGCCCCCACAATTGGTACTGTAAGCATGGCATTCAGGCATGATACTGATTTTTCTTAAGAGAAGAACTAAGATTGTTTAAGCTCTGGCTTATCCAAACGGCCGAGGTAGATAACCAGATAAACCTTTGGCAGGGACCTGTTTTCTCTGCCTCTTAAGACCAACTCAGCAGTGACCGGCGTTTGTAATGAGACCCTGGATTTCACATTTAAAGGGGTGTGATTTGATATCACGTCACAGAGGAAGAACCTCCAAGTTACAACAGCTGCACCCTCATCCCTCAAATTCCCAGCCTAACAGCTCTGCCCCAGGACTGCCCGGTTTGTCTGTAACGCTTTCGTGGCAGGAAGAACTTCTGGAGCGGAAAGACTCTGAACAGCTCCCATGCTCTCAACTTCAGCCCTATCATGTCTCTGACACCTCAACGCCCGAGTTCCTCAGGGGAGGACAGGGGTGAGGAGGTTTGACAAGCGCAGAGGTGCAGGCAGAGTGGCCCTCCCGGCAGCTTCTGTGGCCCCTTTGAAGGTTCCAGTTCCAAAGGGCCGTTCTAGTGAAGACAGCTACCACACTTCCTTAGACTTCTTGTTTCCAGGCAGCTCAGCCCAGGCTCTTGTGCAAGCTGCTGATCTGGATGTGGTGGCGAGACCTGCTTCCACACCCCAGCTCGTCTCTGGAAGTATGACATAAATAAAACACTCCCTCACATCTCTATCAGACCCTGCAAATTATAGAGCTATTATATATACAGATACATGCCATCCAATCTGATTGGATCTTTGCAGTGATCATGAACTACTGGATTCCCTTACAAATGAAGACAGGCTCAGAGTGATGAACACACTTCCCAAGGCCTCACTGCATTTTGGAAGAGCTGAAACTTGACTGAAAGCTGTGAGCTTTCCAGAGAACCACGGAGTCAATCTGTGACCACATACAATTGTGACATTGACAGCAACAAGACTCTAGGTGAGTCTAATCCATGCAGAAGAGAGCAAGACACTTGTATGTCCCCAGAAGCAGCCTGGAATCACACTGTATTTCTGGAAGTTCCCTTGTGCTCTCAACTTCCACGGAGCTTACACTCGCCGTCCCTTTTACAGGTCTTGCCATCAAAGTGCAAGGCCTCATATTTGCACTCAGGAGCTGGCATCTGGGGAACTAAGACAAAAGGTCAGACGCTGATCACTGTGACCATCCTAACAGGTTCAATGCAGCCTTCACACTTGCCAGGACTAGCTCTATATACTCTATGGGGTAGTCATTAAAAAATAGGGGCCCTGAATACAGGATAACCCATACCCCACTGCTGTCAAGTCGATTCTGACTCATAGCGACCCTATAGGACAGACTAGAACTGCCCCATAGGGTTTCCAAGGAGTGGCTGATGGATTCCAACTGCTGACCTTTTGGTTAGCATCCAAGCTCTTAACCACTGTGCCACCAGGGCTCCATGCCTGGCATAAATCCAGCTCTCTACCTCAGTTCCTTAAACTATACATTGACAACCTCATTTCATAAGGTTTCTGTGAGTCTCAGATGTGAACACACAGGCAGTGCCTGGTACAGAGGAGGCCTCAGTGGGTGTTAGCTGTCATCATTACACTGCCCGGGTCTGGGTCATCGAGTCCTTTGATAAGCATACTTTCAATATCTTTCCAAGTCATGACAACATTGTTGAAGAAACCAGGGCAAAGGACACTACTCACTCTAGGTTGACAACACACAAGTCAGTAGCCTGTGGTTATGTTGTTCAGCCATTTTTAAGCTGAACAGCAATCAAAAGGTCAGTAGACCAGGGTTCAAATCCCAACTTCACCACACCAGCTGTGGGGCTTTGGGCAACGAGTCCCTGCTTCAGTCTCTACCTCTGTACAACAGGAGTAACAACAGTACCTATTCTCCCAGGGATGTTGTGATGATTAAATAATGCATGCAGAGCCCCTAGCAGGTATTAAAGGCTTCATCTATGTTAGTGTTATTATCTTAACACCCAGTCCTTACTCTTTCATCTTATTCATAAGGGTATCTTCAGTGACCTTGTCAAAATGTGCCTTAAATCAAAACATACTACATGTCTTAGTTATCTACTCCTGCTGTAACAGAAATACAAGAAGGTGGCTTTAACAAATAGAAAATTATTTTCTCACAGTTGAGGCTAGGCGTCTGAATTCAGGGTGCTGGCTCTAGGAAAAGGCTTTCTCTCTGCAGGCTCTGCAGGCAGGTCCTTATCTCTCTTTTAAGCTTCTGCTCCTCTGCAATCTTCATGTGGCTTGGTATCTATCTTCCCCCATCTCTGCTTGCTTAATGCTTGCTTAATCTGCTCTTTTATATCTCAAGAGATTGATTTAAAACATATCCTACACTAAGACTGCCTCATTAACATAACAAATAAAATCCATTCCCAAATAGGATTATAACCACAAGCATTAAAAAAAAAAACCAAATCCGTTGCTGTCGAGTCCACTCCGACTCATAGTGACCCTTTAGGACAGAGTAGAACTGCCCCATAGGGTTTCCAAGGAGAGGCTGGTGGATTCAAACTCCAGCCTTTTAGTTAGCAGCCGTAGTGCTTAACCACGACACCACCAGGGTTTCCAACCATAGGTATAGGGGTATTTACAACACGTATTTTGGGGAGACACAATTCAATCCATAATACTGCATAATAACATGTTTCTATATCGAGACACACTTGTTCTTATGAACTCACTTTGCTTCCCGCCAGGAACGGCCACTGCCTGAACCAGCATTACAGGGCTGATCCTGAACCATGGAGAGGTGTGGGTCTTGTTTGTCCTCGGCACCCAGTTCTCTCATGCGCTCCTAAGAATTATTCTGAAAAACAAATACTGCACATCATGTTGTTCGAGGATTATGTACTCTCCCTCTAAAGGGTACTTGAATTTCTGGAGGTCGCCAAAGAGAAGAACTATGAAAATACAAAGAAAGACAAAGAAAACGGTACATCTTTAGATTTCAGACACATAGATTATTTTGAGCAGCGGGTTTGATACTTTCCCCTAAAATACCTCAAATCATAATCTGTAATCTAATATGTAATCTATACAGAAAAGTGATCCTTATATTATTTCCTTTTAACAAAATATTAACAACCAAGTAAATAACTTTAAGATGCTTATGTATTTTTCCTTTATGACACTATTATTCAAATTTACCCACCAACCACTAAGGCCAAAGATGAAGAAATTTAAGATTTTTACCAAATTCTGCAATCTGAAATTGAACAAACATGTAATCAAGATGCATTGATAATTACTGGTGATTGGAATGCAAAAGCTGGAAACAAAGAAGGATCAGGTAGTTGGAAAATATGGCCGTGGTGATAGAAATGACGCTGGCGATCACATGATAGAATTTTGCCATTCCAACGACTCAGTCGTTGCAAATACCTTTTTTCAACAACATAAACAGCAACTATACACATGGACCTTGCCAGATGGAATCAAATAGACTACATCTGTGCAGAGAGATAATGGAGAAGCTCAATATTAAATCAGTCAGACAAAGGCCAGGGACCAACTGCGGGACAGACTATCAACTGCTCGTGTGTAAGTTCAAGTTGAAGCTGAAGAAAATTAAAACGAGTCCATGAGAACCAAAGTACAAACTTGAGTATATCCCACCTGAATTTACAGACCATCTCAAGAACAGATTTGATGTACTAAACACTAATGACCAGATGAGCTGTGGGATGACATCAAGGACATCATACATGAAGAAAACAAAAGGTCATTAAAGAGACAGGAAAGAAAGAAAAGACCAAAATGGATGTCAGAAGAGACTCTTAAATTTGCTCTTGAATGTAGAGTAGCTAAAGCTAATAGAAGAAATGATGAAGTAAAAGAGCTGAACAGAAGATTTCAAAGGGCGGCTCGAGAAGACGAAGTAAAGTATTATAATGAAATGTGCAAAGACCTGGAATTAGAAAACCAAAAGGGAAGAACATACTTGGTACTTCTCAAGTTTAAAGAACTGAAGAAAAAATTCAAGCCTTGAGTTGCACTGTTGAAGGATTCTGTGGGCAAAATACTGAATGACTCAGGAAGCATCAAAAGAAGATGGAAGGAATGCCCAGAGTCACTGTACCAAGAAGAACTGGTTGATGTTCAACCATTTCAGGAGGTAGCATATGATCAAGAATCGATGGTACTGAAGGAAGAAGTCCAAGCTGCCCTGAAGGCATTGGCAAAAAACAAGGCTCCAGGAATTGACGGAATACCAATTGAGATGTTTCAACAAACTGATGCAATGCTGGAAGCACACATTCGTCTATGCCAAGAAATTTGCAAGACAGCTACCTGGCCAACTGTCTGGAAAAGACCCATATTTGTGCCCATTCCAACAGAATGTGGAACTTATTGAACAATATCATTAATATCACATGCAAGTAAAATTTTGCTGAAGATCACTAAAAAACGGTTACGGCAGTGCATGGACAGGGAATTGCCTGAAAGTCAAGCCAGATTCAGAATAAGACGTGGAACAAGGGATATCATGGCTGATGTCAGATGGATCCTGGCTGAAAGCAGAGAATACCAGGAAGATGTTTACCTGTGTTTTATTGACTATGCAAAAACATTCAACTTGTGGATCATAACAAATTATGGATAACATTGCAAAGAATGGGAATTCCAGAACACTTAACTGTGGTCATGCAGAACCTGTACATAGAATAAGAAGCAGTCACTGAAACAGCACAAAGGGATACTGCGTGGTTTAAATCAGGAAAGTTGTGTGTCAGGGTTGTATCCTTTCACCACAGGTATTCAATTTGTATGCTGAGCAAATAATCCGAGAAGCTGGACTATATGAAGAATGCAGCATCAGGACTGGAGGAAGACTCATTAACAACCTGCGATATGCAGATGACACAACTTTGCTTGCTGAAAGCGAAGAGGAGTTAAAGCACTTACTGGAGAAGATCAAAGACCGCAGCCTCCAGGATGGATTACACCTCCAAATAAAACAAAAAGTCTCACAACTGGACCAATAAGCAACATCATGATAAATGGAGAAAATACGGAAGTTGTCAGGGATTTCACTTTACTTGGATCCACAGTCATCGCCCGTGGAAGCAGCAGTTAAGAAATCAAGTGACATATTGCTTTGGGCAAATCTGCTGCAAAGGGCCTCTCTGAAGTGTTGAAAAGCAAAGATGTCACTTTGAGGACTAAGGTGTGCCTGAGCCATGCCATGGTTATTTTAATTGCCTCATATGCATTCAAAAGCTGGAGAATGAATGAGGAAGACCAAAGAATTATGGTGTTGGCGAAGAATACTGAATATACCACGGACTGCCAAAAGAAAACAACACATCTGTCTTAGAAGATGTACAGCCAGAATGCTCCTTAGAAGCAAGGATGGTGAGACTTCGTCTTACATACTATGGACATGTTATCAAGAGGGACCAGTCTCTGGAGAAGAACATCATGTTGGTAAAGTAGAGGGTCAGCCAAAAAAGAAGATCCTCAATGAGATGAATTGACACAGTGGCTGCAACAATGGGCTCAAGCATAACAACGATCGTGAGCATGGCGCAGGACCAGGCAATGTTTCGTTCTCTTTTACAAAGAGTCATTATGAGTCAGAGCCGACTTGAGGGCACCTGATAACAACAGTGTACAGTTGGTCTTTAAGATACTATGGGCAAGAATTATCAGTGCTATTTTGATAAAGGCCAGTCAATACTGACATACATATTAGCTAATGTTTAACTAGGTTGGTAGACAACAATAAAAGTTTGATTAAATACTTAAAAAAAAGAAGTCTGCCTGCCAGGGTTTTTTGACCCCCGATAAGAGGAAATGTAGGTCATTCACCAGAAGTGGGAGCAGAGGTTAGGTGAGGGAAAGGGTAAACGGCCGACTTGTCACAAACCCACATAAAAAATACACATTTTTCTAAGTATCACATCTGTGAATTGACACTTCCCGACCTCAGCCCCATAGACAAAGCCTCTTCTTCTAAGTGCTTTTAGAAAAATAACACTTGGTGACAAGCCAATTTTGTGCTAGCTAGGAGAAACAGCAAGAAGGGCTTGATTCTCTGGAAAACTAGGCCCATTTCTCGTTGAAAACAAACACAAACTAAGTCACAGAATCTGCATCACAGAAAATCTACATCTTATTTTGGCTGTTAGAACTTTTCTCCTCTCGGAACCTCACCAACTCGGAAATCTTTCTCTTTCGAAGCTGTTGTTAGGTGCCGTTGAGTCAATTCTGACTCATAGTGACCCTATAGGACAGGGTAGAACTGCCCCATAGGGTTTCCAAGGAGAAGCTGGTAGATTTGAACTGCCGACCTTTTGGGTTAGCAGCGAGCTCTTAACCACTGGGCCACCAGGGTTCCGATTCCCTTTTGTAGAGAAGTTATAAACTGACCAGCACTAAATTATTTCAGGAGCAGCCCTGGTGGCGCAATGGTTAAGTGCTCAGCTGCTAAGTGAAAGGATGGTGGTCTGAACCCACCAGCTGCTCCACAGGAGAAAGACGTGGCAGTCTGCTTCTGTAAAGCTTATAGCCTTGGAAACCCTACGCGCCAGTTCTGCTGTCCTATAGGGTTGCTGTGAGTCGGAATTCGACTTGATGGCAATGGGTTTGGGGTTGAGATTACTTCAACACCAGTAGGTCTCATGCTCTGATAAAGCCAACTATTTTTCCTCTTTATTTAGCTTTCATCCTCTGAATTATACTCTGCTGGATGAGTCCTTCTCGCTTTCTGAGAGTTTTGTTTACTTTAATCTGGACAAATGGGTCTGTCCACTGCGCTGGCTCGCACTGGTTTCTGAGGTGGTTTCAGTGTAAAGTTGACCCAGCTCTTTGGAGGGGCTGCCCTGGCCCACCCGCCCCAGGCAGGGGCAGACCCACCTCCAAAGTCCCCAGCTGCCTGCCTTGGGGAGATAGTGTTAGGACTACCCTCCATCTAAAGGGCTGTGCTGAGAGAGAATCAAACATTTATCCAGGAAGTTGGGCAGGCACCTTCCTCTCACTGTATCTGAGGTCGCTGTAGGATGGTGTCTTTGCGTTCACATACTCCAGTGACTTAGTCAGAACCTGTTAGGAAATTAAATGGCGCTCAGTCAGCAATAGTGGCCTAGAGGGTGAGTCCAAGTTATAAGGATAAGCCATTCAGCACTCTTAATATTTCCCCCATTAACGTAATTATTTCCCACTCAGTTAAAACAGAAATGGCGCAGACCAGACAAAATGGCCCTGAAACCTTTAAAAGACTATCAAAACAAGCGCTGGTATTTTACTGGCAAACGATCAGGCATGAAATGAAGAGCTCGGCAAGGTTATCAGTTAACAAAGTGTGGGTGCCACCAGACAGAATCACCAGCGAGCCGAGTGTGAATTTTAATAAGCCCCTTTGATAATATGCTGATCAGCTGAGCAATCATCATAAATCTGCATCACCTCAGCGACCTAGGTGATAAAGAAAATGGCACTCTATTTTTTCCATACAAAAATTTATACATACATGGTTGTGTGACCCTAATTGCTCTCCCCATACTGTGACAGCACACTCCTCCTTTCCACCTTATTCCCCGTGTCCATTCAACAGCTCCTAACCCTGCCTTCCCATCTCACCTACAGACAGAAGCTGCCCATTTAGTCTCTTGTATCTACTTGAGCTAAAGGCACACTCCTCACGACTATCACTTTATGTCCGACAGTCCAGTCCAATCCCTGTCTGAAGAGTTGGCCTCGGGAATGGCTTTAGTTCTGGGCTGGTAGAGAATTCAGGGGCTGTGCTTTCCGGGGTTCCTCCAGTCTCACTCAGACCATTAAGTCTGGTCTTCTTACTAGAATTTGAGTTCTGCACCTCATCCTTCTGCTGCTCCATCAGGGACTCTCTGTTCTGTTCCCTGTCAGGGCAGTCATTGGTGGTAGCTGGGCACCATCTAGTGAAAATGGCACTCTTCACTGAGTGCTGTGTGCATGCGTTAGTGAAGGCCACTGTGCCACTTTTGTTAGGGTAAACTCACGTTTGTCGTCATGGGATTTTTAGACTCAAGATTGAGAGCTTTATTTTTCCAGTGATTTTAAAAACTGAAAAGTCCATACACTTTCAAACGGCAATGAAACCATCGTGATGAGTAGAAAACTGCAGAGTAAAACAGGTAGTCATTTGGTGTTATGGATGGAATTGTGTCCCCCCAAAACATGTATCAACTTGGCTAGGCCATGACTCCCAGTATTGTGTGGTTGTCCACCATTTTGTCATCTGATGTGATTATCCTATGTATTGTAAATCCTAATCTCTATGATGTCAATGAGGTAGGATTAGAAGCAGTTATGTTAATGAGG
The DNA here is from genome assembly GCF_000243295.1 of Trichechus manatus latirostris. Classification (NCBI taxonomy): domain Eukaryota; kingdom Metazoa; phylum Chordata; class Mammalia; order Sirenia; family Trichechidae; genus Trichechus; species Trichechus manatus. The sequence goes on along the minus strand of NW_004444137.1, from coordinate 2,758,497 downwards.
CAGGACTCAATCTATAGATTAGGTTGTATCTTGAGTCAATCCCTTTTGAGATATAAAAGAGAGAAGCGAGCAGAGAGGAGAGGGGTCTTATTACCACCCATCAGGAGGCACCAGGGGTGGAGTGAATCCTTTGGACTCGGGGTCCTTGAGCTGAGAAGCTCCTAGACCAGGGGAAGATTGATGCCAAGGACCTTCCCCAAGAGCCGACAAAGAGAAAGCACCTGAATTCAGACTTCTAGCCTCCTAGATTGTGAGAGAATAAATTTCTGTTTACCAAAACCATCCACTTGTGGTATTTGTCACAACAGCACTAGATGACTTAAGACATTAGGTATGCCAACATCTGAGGGGAGAAGAATTTATTGGTGTGCATGGACATCACAGGGATGACGCCCAGCTGCAGTGTCCAGGGTGACCGTAGGACACCGAGGGCTAACACATCGGCCAAGTGCAGCTCTGCAATGAGCTGGGCTGCTCTAGAGCTGCCTGACTCATGACTGGACAGAAGCCCCGGAAGACGGTGTGGTTTGAGAAGATGAGTAGAAACACAGGTATCGAACAGTATTTGAGGGAGCTGTACTCTCTTCCTTTTCACACTGAATTCTACACTTCACTGTCCCCCACACACTTCACCTCTACCCCTGCCCTCCATCCACCCAGAGCTGTTCCGCCCGGTCAGTGGCAGAAAGGAATGATATTCCCGTTAGAAGAGGAAGCAAGCGTTGTAAGCTCCACCTCTCTTACTGAATCAGATGCAAAAGGCTGGGGGTGAGGAAGCTAACGGGCTCCACTTTACTTTCATCCATGGCCCCAGGCCAATTCTCAGGTCCAATCTTGGCTGCAAGGAGCCCTGGCAGTACAGTGGTTAAGCCCTTGGCTGCTAACTGAAAGGCTGGTGGTTTGAATCCACCAGCCGGTCCACTGGAAAAAGATGTGGCAGTCTGCTTCCGTGAAGATTACAGCCTTGGAAACCCTACGGGGCAGTTCTACTCTGTCCTGTAGGCTCGTTATGATTCAGAATCAACTCGACAGCAATTGGGGGGTTGGGGGGAGCAACAGGCTGGATGAGAACGCCAGGCAAGTCCAGGCAACTTGCCAGGAGGAGGTCTAGAAGTACAGCAGTTCTGGGCCTTTGGGTGGCTTCACAAGCCTGCTGGCACCAGTCTCTGACTGGCTTACGCCCCCTCCCCGGCTATCCTGTACTCTAGGACTGACTAAGGAAGTTATCTGACAGAGAATAGGCACGAGAAGGTTGTTTCTTCTAAAATCCAACATGCAATCATTCACTCAATTCAAAACGAAGGGGAGAAAAGAAAAGTTTTCAAGTTAGTTTTCTTTTCACTAATTTTATTTATATTTGGCAATTTTCATTTAGAATCAGGCTGAGATGTAGATATGTAAATGTGTGCATGTGTGCATGGATAATCCTTTAGAAACTTTACTTGACATAACTTCACATTTTTGGTATACAGAAATCATTTTTATTTTCCTAACGCAGCACAGTAGACATACGATCAATATTATTTCCTAGAATGTGCAATATATAAATTATTCACGTTAAAAAATTAAAAACGGAAAGCCTCATACACAGGAAATTTTTAAAAACATGGAACTAATTTTGAATGTGTGATTCTGACAACATCCACTAGTAGCTGTACACACCTGCAGGAAATGGCATGACATGCTTTTGAACAAGGTACAGACAACAGGGGTCCATTCCAGATGCTAATACACTATGGGAATAATTCGCCTTTCACTTTGGTTGGTGAAATTCCATGTGCTGAGGCATACACTGCATCTGAAAGATACTTCCAGAAGTACATTTATCACATTGGCATTTTAAAGATTTCTGTTTCTTCTATTCTCCTTTATAACGAGGGGGTCTTTTCTCTTTAAAAGCAAGAAGACCTTCGAGTCTGTCTTTTGTTGGAATGGTCTAAGAAAAAGAAAACATTATATTATCTATATCAAAAATTAAAACAACTGTAATAGTTTAACAAGCTTTATCTGAGAAAACAAATGAGGAGTACCTTCTAAAATTTTGAAATCTGCTAAAGGTTGGTGCTTTGAAACCACCAGCAGCTCTGAGAGAGAAACATGTGGCGGTCTACTCCCATAAAGATGACAGCTTAGGAAACCCTATGCGGGCAGTTCTACTCTGTCCTGTAGGGTCGCTATAAGTGGGGATGGACTTGATGGCACACAACGATAACTAGTCATCTGAACAATCCTCCTCATTATGTTACCAAATTTGTCACTGTAACTCCAAACATCCGTCTCAAATTTCTCTTCAGACTCCGAGGCTGTCCATTTCTAAGATGCCTGTAACTGACTTCATTCATAGCACGTGTGCATTAATGACGGGGTGATTTACGTGCACACACGGCTCATGATTCAGGACTCCGCCAGGCTTCAACGGGAACACAGGCAATGTCCAGTTCTCAGGGTATGTCAAACAAAACCCTTTTGCTACTCTGGATGCCCTAAAGCAAAGTTACATCTTTCAGAAAAATAAATAAAAACATTGTGTTCTTCCACAGAAAACCTGAATGCCTACAAAAAGAAAGCCAAGCACTTTAACTGGTGAGCTCCCAGGGGGTGGGAGGTACGGCTCGGACCTCAGGGACAGTCCACGAACCTCACACAGGGAGCATGCGCATGGCAGCCACGCCACTCACACACTGAGCGTCCATGAGGCAGCCACGCCGCTCATACACGGAGCACGCACGAGGCAGCCACGCCGCTCACGGCCTCCTCCCACCATCTCTCTAACATGTGGAGTCAGGACTCAAGCCAACACGCACAAAATACAAGGGCTGCAGCGAACGGCACTAACATAATCGTTCTCAGAGTGCTCTGAATTATGTAAACAAGAGTCATTGGTCCAGTCTGTAGAACAGAATCTGCCATCAGCACTGGTAAATGTCAAACAGCAGAAACAACTATTTCAACCCATTTGCACGACTTTTGAATGAGCATGAGGGTAAGCTGGCTCAGGATACAGAATTCACTTGCATTACACAGAAAGTAAACATTATAATCTGTAAGAGTGCATCCTCATTGAATCTGTGATTGTTTTACATACCTGGGCATAACAAGCTTCCTCTATGGCTAATCCCGTTACTAAATCAACCTGAGAATAAAAAAAAAAAAAAAATCATTTCAGCAGGAATTACCTCTAAAAATGTGGTATGTACAATATGGAAACCCTGGTGGCGTAGTGGTTTAGAGTTTGGCTGCTCACCAAAAGGTCGGCAGTCTGAATCCACCAGGCGCTCCTTGGAAACCCTATGGGGCAGTTCTGCTCTGTCCCATAGGGTCGCTATGAGTTGGAATTGACTTGATGGCAATGGGTTTTATATACAATATGAATTCAAATTTAATAACCCTCTTCCAAAAGAAGGGACCCATTTCATGTAGTATGGCAGATCAGAATTATGACGAGTACCAGAGACTGGAGCCAGTCTGCCTTAGTTCAAATCCCAACTCCACCACCTAGAGGCTGTAGAACTTTAGGTAAGTTATTCAGCCTCTCTGTGCCTCGGATAGGCATGTCTGAATACCTGGCTAGTGGTAATACCTACCAAACAGGGGTGCTGTGAAGATTAAATGAGATAACCCAAGTACAGCCTTTGAAAAGCATTTAAGATATAAATAAAATATAAATATAAACCTGGCACATATCAAGGGCTATAAAAGGTGTTTGCTGTTATAACTGTTACTTTTATGTAAGAATTAAAAAAGAATCAATTATTCTGCAAAGTTATAAAACTATATTTACTGCTAACAAATCCAATCTCTTTTTACTGCTACGGAGGCCAGAAAGATACAGTACCTCTCAGATCTGAAAGAAAAAAACCCCTTTCTTCAAAATTCCCATAGCCCTGGTGGCACAATGGTTAAGGAGCTGCGGCAATTCGAATCCACCAGCTGCTCCTTGGAAACCCTATGGGACAGTTCTACCCTGTCCTATAGGGTCGCTATGAGTCAGAATCAACTCGATGGCAGTGGGTTTGCTGGTTTTGGCCAGTGGGTGCCTGAACCTCTCCCTTCCACCGGCTGCCTCTGCCCTGGCCTGGGCTCCCCTCCTTTGGAGTCATCGCCTTGGGAAACCCTCAGACACCCTGCAGATTTGCCTTGTCTATGTGGGTCTCCCACAGAAAGCACACTGAGATGTGAAAGGGAAGAGAGCTAGACTCAACTTCGAGCTAGGACGTTTTCCTTTTGGATTCCTATGAACTACTAACTAATAAATCTATTAACTCAATGGCCAAAATAACATGCATGTTATAAACTGTAGGTTATCGGTGAAATTATTGAGCTCTATAATTAAGATACTGAATCAACAACACCAAAAGCAGAATGAAATCAGCGTTGTAGCTAAAAAGAACCTCAGTGGCAAACAGCTGTATCTTAAAACATTAAAAAATGATGTAGACATTTAAACAGGGTTCATTTAAATTAAATCTCCACTCTCCATTCCAACAGTAAAAAAACAAGTGAGAAGGTAACTTACCTCCATCCCTTGATTAATGGCTAACTTTGCCACCCTCATTGCAACCGGTCCCTAAAATTCAGATGAAAGAAACACAGATTTTCCTTACTATTTATGCAAATTATGTTGTCTATCCCAGTATCATTCAGAAATTCCCGCTGCTGGACTCACAGCACAGAACCAGCAATGGCTGTGAGGCAGCCAGTGGAGAAGTGTAACTGAGCAGCGTCTGTGGCAATGGTATTGCATGGAAAGTTATTTAGATCCCACGAGCCTTCTGTCACGCAGAGAGCTCTAGATTCGCACAGGTCAGCGGTGGTGTGTGTCCACTAGAGGACTTAAACCATTCTCGAATGGACAACTCCCCGTAGAAGTTAGGAACGGAACAGAAAAGAGCAGAACGTTTGATCAGTACCACGCCCATCAGTGGTCACGACAGAAGCCTGGGCTGGAGAGGAGGCTGGCGCTGTTGATTAGTACAAGGTTCACAAATCGTCTACTTCAGACACCAGCTCTGAATCTTTCCTCCGTTAGCAACGATCCTCGACTGCGATGACGGTGTATTATGAAGGACATGTCCTATAGGTAAGTGCCTCACGTTACAAAAAAACCCTAAAGTCTAAGGAAGTATTTGAGGATGTGCAAGAGCCGACAGAGGAAAGACGTGGGATGCCCTCTGTGAGAAGAAAAACATCACTCTGGTCTTGGGGAAGCTGCACTCTTACCAAACTGTCCTGCAGAGAACCACAACCTCCCAGACAGAATCATTTAGTTTTTAAATTCCTAAAAGTTGTTTATGGCTAATAAACTTGAATTCAATGGCATATTTTAAAGAGTCTTTTGAATTAAAATGCCAAGTAGGCTCTAAATAACAGACCCAACAAAGGACTCTAATAGCTACTTGGGAATGGATGAATAAATGAATGCATGAAAAATGCCATTTTTTCCTATCTAGGGATTTCTATTCTCACATCGGACCTACTTAAACTCTCTTCTTCAGCCACATACTCAAACATCCTTTCACATGTCACAGTTTTCCAAGGCTATGTTACTTTGACAAGAATCCCAGTCACAGTCTTTTACGCGTGGTTGTGTTTTCTTCAGGACTATCAAGCCATTTTTTAAACTCCTCTTAACGAAGACTCTTCCACTCGCCAATGATCCAGACAAAGAGCCCACCAACTCTCCTATGCACCGAATCCTGGGCCCTTGTTAAAATGCAGACCCTGATTTAGAGGGCTGGGGTGGGGCCTGGGACTCTGCATGTCTAACAAGTTCCCAGGGGATGCCTGTGCTACTGCTCCCCTGTCGGTAGCAAGGTTTAGAAAGCCTTGAAAAAACAGAAAAATAAGAAACACTACAATAGTGGTAACACTTGATTTCATTAGCTTCCCTTTCAAAACGTAAAACTAATTAATGCTTTTTCTTCACAACCTTTTCTTAGAAAGGTAAGTGGAAGTAACATAACAGAAATCATCTAGAAATACTGATTTTACAGAAGCTTTCTGATTATTTGGAATAGTAACCTCTCGGTGACAAAATAATAATTATAAAAATAAAGATGATTCCATCTCAACTCTCATTTTGTAACTTGTACACATAGTTTCTCAGTTACACATTTTCTTAAGTCATTTAACATCTCCTTATAAGCTTATCTGGCCTGGAGGAAACGGAATATTAACAATTAGGGAGTTCTCAGAGCAGTATCTTTGAGACTCGAGATGATGAACACATGAACCAGGATATGATGTGAGCACGCCTTCTCACACGGTGGAGGGTAGCTTGACGTCAGCTTACAAGTGGCAGAGAGGGAGGCGGAGAAGATTCTACCGGTTCTCAGGCAGGCGATGGGGGGACAGCCACGTCATTAACTGCCCTGAGGGCCACGGAGGAAGAGCGAGTTCACAGAAGGAAAGATAAATCTGAACTCCAGACATGCCATGGGGCTAGTGAGCTGTCTATATGCAGCTACAAATGTGGGAGCCGACAGCTCAGGCAGAAAGATCAGGCGGGGCCATGGGTAATCAGAACGGGATTATGCCACAACCTTTCTTCAACACACCTCTTTATTTCAATTGAGATATGGTTTGGTCATAAAAGTTTTAAACCAAGGGAAGTCACTAAACCAATATTTAGTTAAGCTATTAATTCTCCTGATTTAATCTCTATTTAGGTAGACATTCTGCTAATATTTTAGGAACCTTTAATCTCTTTTTAGGTATACATTTTGCTAATATTTTGAGGAAAATACTAATACTAAAGCTATAATGTCTTTTTTTTAACCTGTAAAAATCTTTATTTGCTCTCTCTACATTCATTCAACAAATTTTTACTGAACCTCTCTACTACTGAATGTAAGGCTCTATCAGCTTATATGGGGAATAAATAATATAAGGGTCCTGGCCTAAAAAGCTACAGCTTGTCAGTTAATTAAGAAGGGCCAAAGCAGTAGCACTACCAGGCAACGTGGTTTTAGAAAACAAACTCGACAGTGAGCTCCCAGTCTGAGAGTTATCAGGGATCAGCTGTGTCATGGAAGAACGGGGACTTGTCTGATTCTAAAAGGTGGCAGTGGGTATGGGAGGCAAATATTAAGTCAGCGGCCATCATGGGTTAAGCCCGAGTCAGGACGCCATTAACAGTGCAGTGGGCTAGACTTTCCAACCACGGTCTACGAAGCGCTATCCACCACCCCATGGCAACGCTCCAAGAGACCTGCAAACCCTTGTTAGGAACTTAACTCTTCACAATCTAATATAAAACCATGCAAAACACTGTTGTAGCATGGATGTACAACTGTGTTCTACAGCATCACTGAGCAGGTAGGCTTCCATAATGTACTAAGTCAAGTTACCTAACTGACGGGCTTTATAATGGGTAAATGGCATACATTCATACTTAAATATTAACAAAGCAGCTTTATCTGCTTTATATATTGGGGTTCCGCATACAGTATCATTAGTAAAAAAAAGGGAGACCCTCTGGTTACTATTGGTTTAATGGCATACCAATCACTTTGTATGCCTCTGGACCTCACAGGTAGTACATTACTCCGGTTCCAATGCACTGAGTCCAGGTGGGGCCCTTCTGAAACGCGTGAAGCTCAGCAGACCAGAGTTAGAGCCTTACTGCTGTGTAGGTTGAGCATTCTATTAGGTAATGCTTCCTGGATGTGTTAGTTTTGTCAACTTTTTCCTTTATGTCTGTGAGATAAGGCTTACAAGCATCATTATGGCTTTCCTGTGTGATAGTGAGCCACGATGGGTTTGTTTTGGTTTTTCTGTGTCATATTTGGAAAACCAGAGGTTCCTCATATAACCTAATAGAAAGGTGCCCACAATAAATTCTGTTTAGTTCTTACCAGTATATTGTCATACCACAGATCGATGGCACCAGAGTGCCACTTGTCTTACTGGTGGCTTGTATTACAAGGTCATATTTCTCAAAATCCATTTATTACCAACTATGATGGTTAAGGTTGTGTGTTAACTTGGCTGGGCTATGATTCTCAGAGGTTTGGCAGTTGTGTAATGATGTAATCTGGCAGTTAAGTAATGTTGTAATCAACTCCATGATGAGATCTGCTATGAGCAGCCAGTCAGTTAGAAGGGAGCTTCCCTGGGGGTGTGGCCTGCCTCCAGTATGTAAATGGATGTTTCAGCAAGGCTCTCGCTCTGGATCCTGCATCTGGCTCATCATTATCTGACCTCCCGTTCTTGGGACTTCAGCCAGCACTTCACCTGCTGATCTTGGGATTCCTCAGCCTCTGCAGCCTGTGAGCCAGTGGTCTGCCATCTGACCTGCTGATAGTTGGGTTCCTCAGACCCTGCGGCTGTGTGAGTCTGGAGAAGCCTCCAGCCTGATGCCTGACCCACAGACCTGGGACTTGCCAGCTTCTACAACCACGTGAGCCATTTCCTTTATATACATATATATATATACATTTCACTGATTTTGATTCTGTAGAGAACCTGTTTGGTACCAAGAGTGGTTCTAGAGAAAGAAAATTGTAGATGAGTTTTCTAAATTGGTTCTCAAGTCTGGTTAGTTTTAAAGATGTTGATGACTCTGCTTCTAGTAGTAAAGAGGGCGCTGCTAATGCATGACATGAAGTGGCAATGGAATTACACAAAATATCATCACCAACAGATCAAGTATTGATGAGAAGAGAGGCTCTGGGTGATCATATGTTTGAAACTTTTCTACAATCTTGTTGCAATAAGAAGGAAGCAGGTTGGTTGGTCCTACTTTTCCTAGACAAAGTGGTGAAAGAAAGAGATGAGCTCAGGGCGTCAGAGTCACAGCTAAAGCACCGCACAAACGACCTCAGAGTTGCCACTTGGGCCCTGAAAGAAAATTTTATTTCTTGTAGTAACAGAGCTGATACTGTTGAAAGCCAAACCCAGAGTCTTAATGTGAGAGTGGCTGAAGTAAAACGCCAACTGAATTCCCAATCTCAAATTGTGTCTGAAGTTAAAGTGAGAGCATTTATTAGGAAGAAATGGGATCCTGAACCCTGAGATGGAGACACTGAGTCGCGAAATTCTGTTGAATGACGCCTGCCAACAGAACCAGCTCTCTCACTCCCATCTGAAGAGATTACTCCATCTTTGTCTGCTAAGCCACCCTTCCCAGTAAAACCATTAGTCTCCCTGCCCCCGTCTGATGAAATTAACCCAGCTGCTTCTGAAGAGCCTTTGTGTGAATCATCCCCTGTGGAGGCTTCTGAGTCACAGCCTGGGGCATCGCCCGAAGCACAGCCTGAGGCGAAAGTCTTACAAGACATTGCTGAATGGTTCTCAGAACACATCACCACCACCCATTTTTGCTTCCAGACTTAGGTCCCAATGAGCCCCAAAAGGTGAAGTACAAAGTGTGACCAGCAAGAGGTACACTACACTCCAAAAGAACTGCCTGACTTTTCTAATATGTACAAACAGAAACCTGGGGAATATATATGGGAATAGCTATTAAGAATACAGGATAATGTTGCAACGAACATTAAGTTGAATCAATCTGTTTATTGATACATGCCTACTAAGCACAGATCCTTCATTTGATGTTACAGCTCAAGAGGTTAGAAAAGGATCTAACAGTTTATCTGGTTGGGCCGCTGAAGCATGGATTACGTGGCAGGCTACAGTAAATAAAGAAAGCCGAAGTGCCATACCTGCGTTGATATATTGTAGAAGAAGGTATCCGAAGGCTTGTGGAAATTGGCACATTAGAGCGGATTTATCAGGTTAGACCCACAGACCCACACACAGAGTGCCCAGAGGACACACCTTTTATCACAACGAGGAACAAATTTGCAAAAGGAGCCTCAGCATCCTTGAAGACTGCTGTGATTGCTATTTTATGTAAGTCAGATTTGACAGTGGGAACTGCCCTAACTGAATTAAGACACCTAACTACAGTGGGGCTGACTGTGGTAGGGGACAAGTGGCAGCACTCAGCCGACAAAGACATAGTGGGCGTGGTGACCATAATGGATAGCACAATCAAAGCAGTAATCAAAATAGTCTGACTCATGGACTTATGGCGTTGGCTACTTAGTCATGGTGTCCCTAGGGGTGAAACAGATGGGAAATCTACTAAACATTTATTTGATCTGTACAAGCAGATGAATTCTAGGTTAAGTGAACGGTACTCTAACTTGAAGAGCCAGAATAGACAGTCATGGCCCCTAAATCAATTCCCAGACTTAAGACAGTTTACAGACCCACAACCCTTGAATGACAGGGAGGCCGGGTCCCCTAGAGGAAGTACCCCACTGTACTGCCAAAAATTTATACTCTTAATCTTTCTCCCAGTCTTTTGCAAAGGGATCTACAGTCTTTCATTGGGGAAAATGAAATTATTAGACTTTTTGGGGATTACTGGACACTTGCTGTCTTAGTTATCTAGTACTGCTCTAACAGAAATACCACAAGTGGATGGCTTTAACAAACAGAAATTTTCTCTCTCACAGTCTAGTAAGGTAGAAGTCTGAATTCAGGGCATCAGCTCCAGGGGAAGGCTGTCGGCTCTGGAGGAAGGTCCTTGTCATTAATCTTCCCTTGGTTTAGGAGCTTCTCCGTGCAGGAATAACAGATCCAAAGGATGAGCTCTGCTCCCCACGCTGCTTCCTTGGTGGTGAGGTCCCCATGTATCTCTGCTTGCTTCTCTCTCTCTTTTTATTTTTTTTATATGTGAAAACTTTTATTTTTATTGTACTTCAGGTGAAGGCTTACAGAACAAATAGCTTCTCAGGAAACAGAAGTACACATGTTCTGTTATGACATTGGTTAACAACCCCAAAACATATCAACCCTCTAACTTCTCAACCTTTTTTTTTTTTGGTGAAAATACACATAGCCAAAGATACACCATTTCAAAAATTTCTACATGCACAGTTCAGTGACACTGACTACGCTCTTCCAATTGTG
>NW_004444137.1:2732540-2741340 GCF_000243295.1 Trichechus manatus latirostris | reverse complement strand
GGAAGCTCCATGAGGCTGCTTTCTCGTACCCCGTTTGCTGGTCTCTGATAGTCTAAGACGGCGGATCCACGCTGTGTTAGCTGGTAGGGGACCTCTGCATGAATCTCTCCTCGCTCTCCATTCTCTGTCAGTTTTCTCACTCCATTTGGTGCTTGGCTGAGTTCTTTATCTCTTCATTTGGTGTCCTAGGGTTTCAGGATTATTGTATTCTTTGTTCGGCTTAGTTTTTCAGATCTTTGCTGTGGAGGGACGGCGTGGTGCTTCTGCCTAGAGCACCATTTTGCCAGAACTCTCTCGCTTCTCTCTTTTATACCTCAAAAGAAACTGGCTCAAGACACAATCCAGTCTTGTAGATTGAGTCCTGCCTCATTAACATAACTGCCACTAATTCAATCTCATTAATTACATAGAGATAGGATTTAAAACACATAGGAAAATCGTATCAGACGACAAAATGGTGGACAATCACACAATACTACTGGGAATCATGGCCTAGCCAAATTGATACACGTTTTTGGTGGACACAATTCAATCCGTAACACTGGCTCTGAACTTACACTATCCCAGGAGACCCAGAGTCACTGTGGCTCACCAGTCAGAGTGGGGGCAGATGGAAATCAGGTTATTAATGGAGTATTAGCTCATGTCCATATCACAGTGGGTACAGTGGGTCTCCAAACTCATCCTGCAGATTTCCCCAGCTGCAGAATGCATAACTGGAATAGATATACTCAGCAACTGGCAGACACCCCACGCTGGACCTCTGACATGTGGAGTAAGGGCTATTATGGTAGGAAAGGCCAAGAGGAAGCCATTAGAACTGCCCCCGCCTAGGAAAATAGTAAACCAAAAGGAATACCACATTCCTGGAGGGATTCCAGAGATTACTGCCACCATCAAGGAGTTGAGGGATGCAGGGGTGGTAATTCCCACCACATCTCAATTCAACTCACCTATTTGTCCTGTGCAAAAAACAGATGGATCTTGGAGAATGACAGTGGATTATCAAAAACTTAACCAGGTGGTGACTGCAACTGCAGCCGATGTTCCAGATGTGGTTTCATTACATAAGCAAATTAATACATCTCTTGGTACCTGGTGCTGATTTGGCTAATGCTTTTTTCTCCATATCTGTTTTGAAGGACCACCAGAAGCAATTTGCCTTTAGCTGGCAAGGCCAGCAATACACTGTCACTGTAATACCTCAGGGCTATATCAACTATCCAGCACTGTGTCATAATTTAGTCTGCAGAGACCTTGATTGCCTTGTCCTTCCACAAGACATCACAGTGGTCCATTACATTGATGATATTATGCTGACTGGACTTAGTAAGGAAGAAGTATCAATGACTCTAGGCTTAGTGGTGAGACATTTGTGTGCTAGAGGGTGGGAAATTAAACCAAAAAAAATTCAGGCACCTTCCACCTCAGTGAAATTTCTAGGGGCCCAGTGGTGTGGGTCATGTCGAGATAGTCCTTCTAAAGTGAAGGGTAAGTTGTTGCATCTGGCCCCTCCTCCAACTAAAAAGGAGGCACAATTCTTGGTGCCCCCTTTGGATTTTGGAAGCAGCATATCCCTCATTTGGGTGTGCTACGCTGGCCTATTTATCAACTGACTTGAAAAGCTACTAGTTTTTAGTGGGGTCCAGAACAAGAGAAGGCTCCGCAAAAGGTTCAGGCTGTTGTGTAAGTCACTCTGCCACTTCGGTGATATGAACCAGCTGATCCAATGGTGCTTATAGTGTCAGTGTCAGAGATGCTGTTTGGAGTCTTTGGCAGGTCCCTATTGGTGAATCACAGTGCAGACCCTTAGGATTCTGGAGCAAAGCCTTGCCATCCTCTGCAGATAACTACTCTCCTTTTGAGAAACAGCTTTCGGCTTGTTACTGGGCCTTAGTAGAGACTGAACACTTAACCATGGGCCAGCAAGTCACCATCAGGCCTGAGCTGCCCACCATGAACTGGGTTTTGTCTGACCCACAGAACCATAAAGTTGGATGTGCACAACAGCACTCCATCATTAAATGGAGGTGGTATATATGAGATCAGGCCTGAGTAGGACCTGAAGGCAAAAGTAAATTGTATGAGAAAGTGGCCCAAATTCCCATGGTCTCCACTCCTGTCACATTAACGCTCCTCTCCCAGTCTGTACCTACAGCCTCATGGGGACTTCCTTACGATCAGTTGACTGAGGAAGAGAATATTCATGCCTAGTTTACAGATGGTTCTGCGTGATATGCAGGCACCATTCAAACATGGACAGCAGCAGCACTACAGCCCATTTCTGGGACCTCTCCTGCAGTGTGATGGGTCAATTTTGTGTGGCCTCTCTTGCCAGGGGCTTTTAATACCCACCCAAGTGACTGGGTGGGACTTTGTTAATAAGGCAATTGTGGCCCACCAAAAGATTGGTCAGTTGTGCTATTCTGCTAGGCTTAAAATGAACCATCCCAGAGGTGGGAGGAGAGGATCTCACCACCACCAAGGAAGAAGAGCCAAAAGCAGAGCATATCCTTTAGACTCGCGATCCCTGTGCAGAGAAGCTCCTGGAACCAGGAGGCTCAAAGACAGAGAGAGTGAGAGAGAGACAGAGAGAAAGAGTGAGAGACAGCTGTAACACTGAAGATGGCAAGAAGCAGTGGCAGAGAAATGGTGGCAGTAGAGACTGGCAGGAGATGGTGTAGTGGGCTTCCAGGCCTGTGGAGTGAGAAAGCTGAGTGCCTTTGGGCAGGAGGCTTGCTGGTGGAGTAGTGTGCCTCCAGGCACTGGGTGGAGCTAGGTTTGCTGACCTATGGAGCTAGAGCTGAGCACCTTTGGGCTGAAGCTCACTGCAAAGTGGGGTGCCTCTGGTGACTTATCAGCAGAGCTAAAAGAGCTTTAAAATACTTGCCCAAGCAGGGCAGAGGGCTGAGGGCCAGAGAGAAGTGTGCCTGCAGGCAAGGCTGAGAAGAAGCTGTCCTGATGGAAGAACTGTATCCTGAGAGCTCCTGAACCTGAAATGTAACCAGTCACTTCCCTAATAAACCCCGTAACTGTTGAGTATAGTCTGTGAGTTCTGTGTGGCCACTGCAGTGAACGGAACTCAGCAGAGAAGTCGAGAGTGCTGTGGGAGGGACAGCTGTGTCAGAATTGGTAAAGATGGCGGAGAGAGGAGGCATGTCTGACCTCCACCTCATAGGAATCAGCCTTGGACGGTTATCTTGATTGTCCTTGTCCCTGGTGAAGATAGACGTGGTCAGAAGCTTCCCTCAGGCCATTTTTACATCCCTGAAGGACAGTGGTGAAGGGAAATCCTCCCAATGGGCAGAATTTTGAGCAGTGCACCTGGGTTGTTCACTTTGCTTGGAAGGAGAAATAGCCAGATATGCAACTGTATAATGATTCATGGGCTCTGGCCAATGGTATGACAGGATGGTCAGGGTCCTGGAAGGAACATAATTGGTAAACTGGAGAAAAGGAGGTATGGGGAAGAGTATGTGGTTACACCTCTCTGAATGGTCCAAAGAAGTGAAGGTATTTGTGTCTTATGTGAATGCTCACCACAACATGACCTCGGCAGAGGAGGATTTTAGCAATCAGGTGGAAAGTCATCCTTTTTCCCCAGCCATTCCTGTCATTGCCTGATGGGCTCATGAACAAAGTGGCCATGGTGGCAGGGATGGAGGTTATGCATGTGCTCAGTTATGCATGTACTCAGCAACATGGACTTCTGCTCACCAAGGCCGACTTGGCTACAGCCATTATAAAGTGCCCAATCAGTCAGCAGAAGACACCAACACTGAGTCCAGGATAAGGCATCATTCCTCCAGGCTATCAGCCAGCAACCTGGTGGCAAGTTGATTACATTGGACCACTCCCATCATGGAAAGGGCAATGTTTTGTCCTTACTGGAACAGGATACGGATTTGCCTTCCCTGCACCCAATGCTTCTGCCAAAACTACCATCCGTGGACTTACAGAATGCCTTATCCACTGTCATGGTATCCCACACAGCACTGCCCCAGATCAAGGGACTCACTTCACAGCAAATGAAGTGTGGCAGTGGGCCCATGCTCATGGAATTCACTGGTCTTACCATGTTCCCCATCATCCTGAAGCAGCTGGATTGACAGCATGATGGAACAGCCTTCTAAAGATATAATTACAGTGCCAGCTAGATGGCAATACCTTGTAGGGTTGGGGCAATGTTTTCCAGCAGGCTGTATATGCTCTAAATCAGTGTCCAATATATGCTGCTGTTTCTCCCACAGCCAGGATTCATGGGTACAGGAATCAAGGGGTGGAAATGGGAGTGGCATCACTCACTATTACCCCTACAGACCCAATCGCAAAATATTTCCTTCCTGTCCCTAAAACCCTATGCTCTGCGGGTCTAGAGGTCTTAGTTCCAAAGGGAGAAATACTTTTGGAGACACATCACTGATTCCAGTGAACTGGAAGTTAAGAATGTCCTCATACCTCTGGATCAACAGGCAAAGAGAGTTACCACACTGGCTGGTGTGACTGATCCTGATGACCAAGAGGAAATCGGATTCATATTACATAATGGAGGTAGAGAAGAGTATGTCTGGAATACAGGAGATTCCTTAGGGCATCTCTTAGTACTACCATGCCCTGTGATTAAAGTCAATGGAAAACTACAACCCAACTCAGACAGAACTACTAATGGCTCAGACCCTTCAGGAATGAAGGTTTGGGTCGCCTCACCAGGCAAAGAACCATGACCAGTTGAGGTGCTTGCTGAGGGTAAAGGGAATATGGAATGGGTGGTAGAAAAAGGTAGTTCTAAATACCAACTCGGACCATATGACCAGTTGCAGATATGAGGACTGTAATTGTTGTTAAGTATTTCTTCCTTCTATGTATGCATCAAATATTTTTGTTTTCTTCACTTACAAAATGTAAGATGTAAATGGGGCTATTGCATTTTCAGTTGTAGGCATGTTAGCTGTATCATGTTACGTACAGGTTATGACTTTATAACTGTCTTTATTTACAGATTATGTATGGTTTAAGGAGATACATTCAGGTGCCCAGTTGACAAGGGGTGGTCTGTGATGGTTAAGGTCGTGTATCAACTTGGCTGTGTCAACATGATTCTCAGTGGTTTGGCAGTTATGATGTAGTTTGGTAATTATGTAATGATGCAATTTGGCAGTTATGTAATGTTGTAATAAACTCCATGATGACATCTTGTATAAGCAGCCAATCAGTTAGAAAGGAGTTTCCTTGGGGGTGTGGCCTGCCTCCAGTATGTAAATGGATATTCCAGCAAGGCTCTCGCTCTGGATCCTGCATCTGGCTCGTCATTATTTGATCTCTGGTTCTTGGAACTTGAACTAGCAGTTTACTTGCCAATCTTGGGTTCATCAGCTCCTGCATCTATGTGAGTCAGAAGAAGCCTCCAGCCTGACACCTGAGCCACAGACTTGGGACTACCAGCAACTACAACTGCATGAGCCATGAGCCATTTCCTTGAGATAAATCTCTCTCTCTCTTTGTTGTTGTTGTGTGCTGTTGAGTCGATTCCAACTCACAGCGATCATATAGGACAGAATAGAGCTGCCCCATAGGGTTTCCAAGGAGCAGCTGGTGGATGCAAACTGTTGATCTTTCGGTTAGCAGCCTGAGCTCTTAACCCCTTTGCCACCAGGGCTCCATTTCTCTCTCTCTATATATATACACACACACACACACTTCTTTGATTTTGCTTCTCTAGAGAACCCTGCCTACGACACCAACCAAAAATTTAAACACACTCAAACAGTAAGCATACATTCCACACTGAAAACACATGCCATGAAAACAATAATAAAAATTTGGTAACTAGAGGGTTAAAAAAACTGAAGCCCTAGGACAGAGTCCAGGCTGTGGAGCAGCCTGGGACAGAGCTATGTGGGTGGCTGAGGTGAGACTGCAGGGCTCTTTGAAGGCCAGGTCAGAGCCCAACACTGATCTTGCAATCAGTGAGAAACAAGCACAGATTTTTTTAAATGGAAATTTAAGTGCACAATTTGATGAGTTCTGACAGATGTATATACTGCACAGCCATTCCCCCAATCAAACATTTCTATCACTCCAGCATGTTCCTTTACGCCTGTTTCCAACAAATCCTCCTCACCCCTATAAGTAACCATGTCCTAGTTTCCATCACCATTGATAACGTGGGCTTATTACAGGTTCTACAGAATGGAAGTGGTGTAATTTGCAGCAGTCTTGCAAGAAGAGTAATGTGACAGGAACATGCAGGAAAGACCTGAGTCAGAGAGAACACGCAGCAAAGACTTGAGTCAGAAAGAGCAAAGGTAAGTCGGCAGGCAGCCGGCACGGTCTGGCAGGCAGCACATTCCTCCACAGTGCCAGGCGTATTGTGGTCAGTCAGAAGACAGCACTGCCACTGTTGAATACACAAGACGGCAAGGTCTTCCCATCATCCCCATTTCTGAAGCCTGGTCTCCATCTCTCTAATGACGTACCTGTGCCACTGCACAATGTTACCAGGGACGGTTTGGCAGTTTTGCGTGCACTCAAGCATGTGAGGTCAACAGGACGAAAGGGCATATATGTGGGACTCCACCAGCCCGGAGCTGTGGTCTGCACTGTGCTCCTTTCTGAGTACCTCCAGATGCCTGTCAAGGTTCTCACGTTGATGTGCAAGAGAACCTTCAGAAAATGGAGCAACACTCTGAACAAATGTGGGTGAGTGTATGAATTTTTCAGGGAAAAGATTTCATTAGATTCTCAAAGGGCTCCACGGCCTAAAAACAGGATTATGAATCCTGTTTGAGTTAAGTGACCCTGAGTTACTGAGTCCAGAAACGGTTGGGACGTTTCTAAAACTTCAAACTCCATCAGGGGTGAAGAGAAAGTACTAATTTCATAGCAAAAGAAGACTCCTCCTCTCAACTTAAAGTCCTTTAATCCACGATTTCAGACCAGAGGAATATCTGAAAATACACCTGAAAGCAGAATGGAACAAAGGAACCCTTAGAACAGGACCACCAACGCACTGTGGCTAACGTCACTCACTAGTGCAGTCACACTGGATTCCGACCCTGTGAACATAAGGAAGTATGTCACGCACCAAGGAGCAACAAAATGCCGACACCACCATAAAAACACACACAGTCAAACAAACAACTCCTGCTTTTCAAGCCACTGTAATGAAAGCTCACCTTGACCTAACAGACTAGGGCCTCCTTACTGTCAGAAAATGGTGTATTTCAATGTGTTTCGGCTCGGGGATGGCCCAGCACAAGGACCTGCCCATCAGTCTCTCTCCACGGGCCTGACTCCAATTGGAGGTTGCAGTTGATGAGCCATTTAAAAGAATTTTCTAGGAAGTTTTGCCATGTGTGATAAATGCTGTTCACATGATATACTGTCAGAGCATGTCTACAGGAGCCCTCAGAATATCTTCAAATCTTAACTTTAATTCTGGAGTGTCTTAATGTCAACCTACTATGTTTCTAGTTTTACAGCTGCCATATATTCCTTTGCCTGTAACGCAAGTCAAGGAGATCTAAGATATGTGGGATGATTTTATTTTTTTTGTCAATTTGTTACGGACAACAGGAAAAGAGGGGAAAAAAAGGCAATGTGATTATAAATACCTGAGGTAAAAATTCTCTGGCTAGGTCCAAGGCCTTTCTGTAGGCAGCATCCCCCTCTTTGTTCTGTTCTAGAACGTGGCTGATCAAGCCTATTGCTTTAGCTTCCTGGCCATCCAGCACACGTGCAGAAAAGATGAGCTCCTTTGCCAGGGACATTCCAATTGCGCGTGGCAATCTCTGTGTCCCCCCTGCAGAATGGAAAAAAGAGAAAATTTATGCGATGATTTCACACCCAACTAGTTTTAACACTTCAGTGTTTCACTATTTTATTTACAAAAATAGAACAGGGCCAAAAGTTTATATGTCAAAATCAGTAACTGGAAAACTACTTTGAAATAGAATCTAACTTTGTAATGAAAGTTAATAGAATTAAAAACACCAAAAAGGCACTTGAGAATCTTACATCATTACTAAATGATTCTGACACTCAGTATTTCCTGCAAAGGCACCGGTATATTCCTGAATTCAAGCCACAGTTACGACCACATCAGTAACCAGAAGACGAAGAGCAGCTGAGAAGCAATGCTGTCCATTAAGATCACTTACCAGAGGGAAGCAGAGTCCTCCCACTCCAACTCGCACTTTCAGTTTAGATAAAACTTAACCACGTCCTGAGAAATTTAACGTAAGTACTTTTTTTTTTAAATTGTGCTTTGGGTGAAAGTTTATAGCTCAAATTAGTCTCTCATACAAAAATTTACACATACATTGTTATATGACCCTAATTGCTCTCCCTATACTGGGACAGCACACTCCTCCTTTCCACCCCAGATTGCCCATATTCATTCAACCAGCTCCTGACCCTCTCTGCCTTCTCATCTCACCTCCGGACAGGAGCTGCCCCTTTAGTCTCATGTATCTACTTGAGATAAGAAGCACACTCTTCACAAGTATCATTTTATGTCCCATGGTCCAGTCTAATTTTTTGTCTGAAGAGTTGGCCTTGGGAATTGTTTTAGTTCTGGGTTAACAGAGAGTCCGGGGGTCATATCTTCTGGGGTTCCTCCAGTTTCAGTCAAAGCATGAAGTCTTGTCTTTTTACATGAAAACTTAAATACTTTTTTTTTTTACTTTTTTTTTATTTTTATTGTGCTTCAGGTGGCTTACAGAACAAATAGTTTCTCATGAAACAGTAGTACACATATTGTTTTATGACATTGGTTAACAACCCCACGACATGTCAACCC
>NW_004444137.1:2714351-2732440 GCF_000243295.1 Trichechus manatus latirostris | reverse complement strand
GCTGTTTTGACTACTGTAGCTGTATAGTAGGTTCTGAAGTCAGGTAGTGTGAGTCCTCCAACTTTATTCTTCTTCTTCAGTAGTGCTTTACTTATTCGGGACTTCTTCCCTTTCCATATAAAGTGAATGATTAGTTTTTCCATCTTTTTGAAGAATGTTGTTGGTATTCGGATCGGGATTGTGTTGTATTTGTAAATTGCTTTGGGTAGAACTGTCATTTTCACAATGTTGCATCTACCTATCCATGAGCATGGTATGTTTTTCCATTTATGCAGATCCCTTTGGGTTTCATGCAGTAGTGGAAAACTTAAAATACTTTTGAAGAATAGTTTATGGTGAATGGATTTTAATAAAAATAAAAGTAATTAAAACAGCATGAAGACAGACTTTGTCTAGGTAGTGTTTATGTTCTGGAGATGCTCTCTCATTCACAGATGTACCCTACTTCCAGTCACAGGGAAAAATCCACGGAGTAAGGAGTCAGAAGCCAGGAATGTGGCTTTGACTTTTTCAATTACATTTCTGGTGCTTTGAAAATTGGTTAACTCTTACATATCAGTATTCTTATTTGTTGGGTAGGGGTAACAATTACTTTTAAAGGGAAGTAGTAAGGATCAAATGAGGAAATGCATATATACTTGGAAGGTACTACATAAATAAATGAAAGGTTGTAATTAGTACAAGTCCAACACCTCTCAGGGGCCCAGATCTACTCCGTTGATGCTGGGCCTGAGTTCTTCCATGTGTGCCTAAAACCACAAGGGAATACAGTGGTCTATTAGCATGGTTTAGGGCAAAGCTAGGTCAGCAGAGTTCTGTACCAAAACACACGTGTCCTGTTGAAGACTGCCTGATTAATCAGGTCCATCTATCTACATACGCACTGGAGTCCCTGGGTGGAGCAAATGATTAATGGGCTCAGCTGCTAAATGAAAGGCTGGCGGTTTGAGCCAACCAGAGGTGCCTTGGAAGAAACGCCTGGTGGTCTGCTTGCAAAAAAAATCAGACCACAGTTCTACTCACACATGGGGTCACCATGAGTCAGAATCAACTCAAAGGCAACTGTTTTGTTTTTTTTTTTTAATTTATTCACTACAATTTCTTCTAGTGATGAAGCCAGGATCTCATTAAACAGAAAGTTGGGCAAAAACAGGTGATACAGATATAGTCTCAGCTTCTACCAGTAAGAATATAGAAACAGCTACAACATTAGGATTAGTCTAAAGGTTACCCTTGGAATGGCTGCTGAGCTGCCTGGGGCGTTTGCGGGGGGCAGGAGACAGAGGAGAGGCTGACTGCCAAGCTTCAGAGGAGAAAAGCAAACCAGTGGCCCACAGTCCACACAGTCCACTGTGATTCACTGGGCTCACAAAGTCTAAACTGTTTGTTTTTCCTGTATTAGTTGCCAGCATTTAAAAACGGGGTGATTTCATCTAGAAACCAATTTCTGCCTGGAAGCGGACTGTAGCTGTGCCTTTTCAATGCAGTGTTCTCTGTCTCGACTGCCAGGGTCTTCACCACTCTCTATGATTCCCAGCACTGCAGACTGAGCGGTTTTACTTTCCTTTAAGCAGCCTTTAGAGGAAAGTGAAATTTTTTCAATTCACATCTCTATCAAAAGTGGGAACATGAAAAGTAAAGACGAGTTTCAAGAAAGCACCTTTCTCTGCAGTGGTGATGCATACTCCTACATGTTTAACAAACAAAACGTGCCTGCATTAGAAGACCACAGCTTAGGATGCTACTACTAACCACACTATATTAATAACCATGGCCAATATTTAGAAAACATGGAAGATACAAAAACACAAAAACAAGAAATGAAACTTCAGTGAATTAGAAAAGGAGGGATATTTTAAATGGAGAGCATTTGCAAACATAAATAAAACAAGTGCTTTTGTGAAATGCAGTTATTATTAAGTGTTCAAACTGCCCAAGCAGTTAGAGATGGTGAGTTTGTAAGTATTTACTCAGTATGGCAGAAAATGTGTTTAAAAAGAAAGCAGCATTGACAAATTTGTATCTAACTGCAAACACTGATGTTGCTCAGTGTAGTAAAGATGTGTCTGAGAACTTAAGTTGCATGAAAAAGATAAGTTATTTATGGTGTTTCCAATGGCAGCTGACTAAAACACATATAAATAATACAACCCAGCTAGCTATATTTATTCATGGAGCTGAGCATTTTGATGGGATTGAAAAATTTACAGATATAGCACAATATTAGGAAATGATTCATATCTTGTGTGTCGTGAAAAGTTTAATGGGAAAAGTAGGCTGGGCAAAATCAATCAACGTGAACTTGAACGGCCACACTTAATGTCACACTTCTCATTCAGCAGAAATACAACATTTTGCAACTCCGTGAAGCTGAGGCCCATTCATCCTATCATTCAGCTTATACTATCATTCTCCAGGAACGAGGATTTTGCAAAAAGGTAACAAAGGGAACGATCATGCAGACAGCGATGAACACTATGAAACAGATCTGCTCCCCTGAGCTGACAGCACTGTGATAATTACTGTTATATGTCAACCTGGCTAGGCCATGATGCTCAGCATTAGGTAATTATCCTCCATTTTGTGATCTGGTGTAATTATCTTCCATGTTGTGATAGAACGTAATCACCTCCATGATGTGAACTGATGGGATCAGCCAATCAGTTGTAAGGGGAATTTCCCTGGGGGTGTGGCCTGCACTCAATATATATATGGATGTTCTGGAAAAGCTCGCTTGATTGCTCTGGATCCTGTTTCCGGCTCATCATCATCTGACCTCCATTTTTTGTGACTTGAGCTAGCATTTCATTGTCTGAGCTGCTGAGTTCAGGATTCATCAGCTCCACAGCCCTGAGACACAGCAGCATGTCACTTGATCTGCCAACTCTGGGACTCAGGAGCTTCCACAGCCCTCTGAGCTAGCAACCTGCCATCTGACCTGCAGATTCTGGGTTTGTCAGCCCCTGAAACCACGAGTCAGGAGAAGACCCCAGCTCACACGTGACCCACAGACTTTGGGACTTGCCAGCTTCCACAATCTCTCTCTCTCTCTCTATATATATATTTATGCTTCACTAGCTTTGCTTCTCTAGAGAACCCAGCCTGAGACAAGCACACAGTTCAACGCTCTGCCAGATGAACTGGATACGTACCACGAGAGTCGAGAGTTGGCTAGACAACGCGATGGGGAGGTCAGAGGTTCGGAGGTGTGGTGCCCTGGCGAGCTTTTTGACATAGAGTCTGAGGAAAATCCTCAACTTGGTTCACCAGCTAACACTGGATGATATCATAAGTCATCGTATTGTTTTGAACATTTCTCTGCAAGGGCATTCTTAAATACTTACACAAATACATAACTGGATTCACTCATTCCTACTGAAATTACATATTTAGGAAACCTGTTGGGTAAGAAATTCTCTGGCCCACTTTCCTATGTGCAAATCAGTATGCAGAAATCAAAGACTGATGACTTGAATATTTCTACATTTGTGGAACTGAAGGTAACCACCACCCGTCCCACCTACAGACACATAGAATATGTGATCTCAAACTTCATAAAAAGGATCTGTTTAGTTTACTTTTCTCAATTAATATTGACAGTGTAAGCAAAGAACTACAAAATGGAAATTACTGAGCGGTAGTGTAATATGACAACAAACAAAACGAGTGATGTGGCATCACAGATTTCTACAAACATCTCAGGAATAGTTACCCTCAACACACAAATTTATTACACCAACATTCTACTCCAGTTTGGAAGTACTTATGCTTATGAACAGCTATTTTCTTTTATGAAACTGAATTAAAATATTACTGCCTGTTCAAGGGAGTCAGGGTTCAATTCAGCCTTGCATACTAGAACCTGAAATACAAGATGTGACACTGAAATCTTGTATAAAAGAACAAAATGTCAGTTTTTAAGTTTCAAATGAAAGGAGCAGTAGTATAGAAAATTTATTTCAACTGATGTTTTAGTAATTCTGAATATTTAAATTAAAATACAATATTAAAGTTAGGTAAAAAAAATGAAGATAGTTGTCTTAGTCATCTAGTGCTGCTACAACAGAAATACCACAAGTGGATGGCTTTAACAAAGAGAAATTTCTTCTCTCATACGCCAGCAGGCTAGAAGTCCGAATTCAGGGTGCTGGCTCCAGGGGAAGGCTTTCTCTCTCTGTCAGCTCTGGAGAAAGGTCCTTGTCATCAATCTTCCCCTGGTCTAGGAGTTTCTCAGGCACAGGGACCCCAGTGCTGCTTTCTTGGTGGTATGAGGTCCCCCTACCTCTGCTTGCCCCTCAAGAGATTGGCTCAAGACACAATCTAATCTTGTAAATCTCATCAACATAACTGCCGCTAATCCCATCTCATTAACATCATAGTGATAGGATTTACAACACATAGGAAAATCATATCAGATGACAAAATGATAGACAATCACACAATACTGGGAATCACGGCCTAACCAAGTTGATAAACGCGTATTTGAAGGCCACAATTCAATCTATGACAACAGTGTATTGTATTTCTGTCAGCAGATTATCTTATACCAAGCTTTCACATTGTCTGCCTTGTTCCCTCAGGCATTTGAGTTTGGGATCCCTAACGCTGCATCTCTAGATACAGTCTTGGAAACTGATAAAACTGAACAGTAGAATTAAAACTAGGGTTGTCCCAGGACACTGGAATTGGTCCATTTGACAACAGCCCCCATTCAAGATCATGGCGCTCTACAACACTATTCAAATACTCACACTATTATCTATCCCATCAGCTTCCAACACTGAGCCTCAGCGCCTGCTTGGGTGCTGCTCTGTGAAATTATATTCCAGCCATGGGAAGGTGTAGAACCCCATTTTACAGAGAAGAAAACTGAGGCACAGAATTTTAACAACTTGCCCAAAGTGACACTGTCGAGGGCAGAAATTTAAGTCACCTTATCTACTATGTGGTAAGAAAATAAAAAGAGCGACTTACAAAATGAATGCACGGCTTGAGTCTTTTGTTTTTGTCTTTTTTTAAAAAAGGTGTATGTGTGGTATGTGTAAGTAGGTACTTAAGTAGGTACAAACATATGCCAAATGTATCCAGAAAGTTAATGCTCACTACTTTGTTTTTTTTTTTTTTTTTTTTTGACTTTGCAGTATTTCTAAAAATTTCTGCAATGTATAGGTAATGTTACATTGTAATAAGAATAAAAGTGTGTTAATTCATCCATTTTACTGAGTAGTAAAACATATATTTTTGTTGTTAGTTGCTGTTGAGTTGATACCAAATCATGGCGACCCCATGTGTGCAGAGTAGAACTGTTCCGTAGATTTTTTCAAAGCTGTGAACTTCTGGAAGCGGATCACACCAGGCCTGTCTTTCAAGGCACCTCTGGGTGGGTTCGAACCACCACCCTTTCAGCTAGTAGTCAAGCACTTAACCATCTGTACCACCCAGGGACTCCTTAAAGCGTTAAAAAGCAAAGATGTCACTTTGATGACTAAGGGGCGCCTGACCCAAGCCATGGTATTTTCAATTGCCTCATATGCATGCAAAAGCTCGACAATGAAAAAGGAAGACTGAGTGAGAACTGACGCATTTGCACTGTGGTGTTGATGAAGAATACTGAATATATCGTGGGCTGCTAGAATGAACAGATCTGTCTTGGAGGAACTACAGCCAGAATGCAACTCAGAAGCAAGGATGGCGAGACAGACTCTCTTACTTTGGATACGTCATCAGGGAGGACCGACTGCTAGAGAAAGACATCATACCTGGTAAAGTAGAGGGTCGGCGAAAAAGCGGGAGACCCTTAATGAGACTGACATAGTAGTTGTAATAATGGGCTCAAATACAGCAACGGTTGTGAGGATGGTGCAGGACTGGGCAACATTTTGTTTGTTATACAAAGGTTGTTGAGTCGGAGCTGACTCAATGGTATCTAACAACAACAATAAAAGCACTAAAACATTTGAAGACCAGATTACAGGCAGTCAAACAGCCAAGACACCAAGGTGAAAGCATTCCAAGGTAAGCTCCTGCCTCGGTTCCCAGAAGCTTCCCAGGCTTTGGGAAGCCTCCACTCTCCTGGACTGTAGCCGTCTTACTCAACGATCGTGACATCAGTGAGTAGTGCATTCAGTGAGCACCTCAGCAGGGACTCTATAGTACTCGTGAATAACAAGAGGACTGCATGTGTGACCAGGACTCCAGGGTGTGACAACCACCCAGCGCACAAGGCTTCTGCTAAAAAATAGGTACCTCAAGCTTTCCTGGGATCAGTAAATTTACAGCATGCTTTTCTTCCACAAAAAGCAACTATTTCTGAGTCACTTCGTCACCCAGCAGAAAAAGGCACTGGGTGTGTTACAAGACTCTGCCGCACGGCACACCTGAGTAACAAGCATAAATGGAGTTCCAAAGCTGTATCCCTATATCATCAAGAAACGGAGCATCACAGCCACTGACCCTTTCCTTTATAACATGGCAATGTGCACAGTATGCCAGATCACTTCCCAGACCCTGCTGTCTCTCTCTCTCACACTGTCTCTCTCACTTTCTCTCACTCTCTCACACTGTCTCTCACTTTCTCTCACTCTCTCACACTGTCTCTCACTCTCTCACACTGTCTCTCACTTTCTCTCACTCTCTCACAGTCTCTCACTTTCACTCTCTTTCACTCTCTCTTAGTCTCTCTTTCTCTCTCTCACACTTTCTCTCACTCTCTCTCTTTCACTCTCTCTTACAGTCTCTCTTTTCTCTCACTCTCTCACACTGTCACTTTCACTCTCTCACACTGTCTCTCACTTTCACTCTCTCTTACAGTCTCTCACTTTCTCTCACTCTCTCACACAGTCTCTCACTTTCTCTCACTCTCACACTGTCTCTCACTTTCTCTCACTCTCTCACACTGTCTCTCACTTTCACTCTCTCTTACAGTCTCTCACTTTCTCTCACTCTCTCACAGTCTCTCACTTTCTCTCACTCTCTCACACAGTCTCTCTCTTTCTCACTCTCACACAGTCTCTCACTTTCTCACTCTCTCACACTGTCTCTCTTTCACTCTCTCTTACAGTCTCTCACTTTCTCTCACTCTCTCACACTGTCACTTTCTCTCACTCTCTCACACTGTCTCTCACTTTCACTCTCTTACAGTCTCTCACTTTCTCTCACTCTCTCACAGTCTCTCACTTTCTCACACAGTCTCTCTCTTTCTCTCACTCTCACACAGTCTCTCACTTTCTCACTCTCTCACACTGTCTCTCTCTTTCACTCTCTCTTACAGTCTCTCACTTTCTCTCACTCTCTCACACTGTCTCTCACTTTCACTCACTCTCACTCTCTCCCACTCTCACACTGTCTCACTCTCTCTCCCACACTCTCTCTCACTTTCGCTGTCTCTCTCTCTCTCTCTCACTCTCTCTCTCTCTCTCTCTCTCTCTCTCTCTCTCTCGTTAAGAAACAGACTCTGACGGGAGCAGATCTGAGGTGGGACCTAATTTTGCATCTCTAGCAGGCTCCAACACTCAGCTGAAGAGGCAGTGACATCAGCTGAGCCCCTGCCATAAAACAGGAGGTGGGAGATGATTCTTTTGAAAGTAGATCAACAGAACTGACACAAAAGAGTGAGTATTCGTCACACACAACAGTCACCTCAGAGCTGTATCCTTGGTATTCACCAGCATTTTGGTCTTCTTCTTTGGGAACGAATTTCAAAGACTACAACACATCTGTTCATTCATTTAACAAGCATTTATTGAAAACCCACCATGGAGGGGCTGTGTTTTTGGTATGCGGATACAGCTGAGAACCAGATAAAGCCCCTGCCTTCCTGGGGTTTATGCTCTTGTGGGGAAGCCCAACAATGAGCAAACAAATAAACCCTGTCAGACAGGAAGAGAGTGGAGGGGCTGGAGGTGGGGACTGGAAGGTCAGAGTTCAGACAGGATGGCCGACCCAGGGTGGAGGGAGGGAGGGAGGGAGGGAGGTGCCCACACAGGGCACACGTCTCAGTCACTGAGGACACGGGAGGCCAGGAGGCTGGAAAGCCGGGAGCAGGAAGGTGAGAGCGGCAGGAGGCATGGTCCCAGAGAGCAAGGCCAGCTCCTGGGGGTCCTGTGAGCCAGGAAGAACCTGGGCTCACTCTGAGGTAACAGGAGACACTGAGCACCCCAGAGCATCTCCTACAAAGCACTGGTATGGAGGACTGTCGTTCTCGAATAGAAGACCTGGATGGGATAAGAGTTAAGGTCATCATGAGTCAAGAAGATGGAGGAGGTAGGTAGATGTTCATGTGGTTTCTGGTAGGCCCCCAACAGGCTCAGAGAGAAATTTCAAAACAAGTTCCCTAAATGTTTTTAATTTCTGTCATATTTGGCTGCCCATGACACCCTTCCCCCATTAAAATCATGATTTTACTTTTGGAGAACCCACTACGGCATGCAGCCTCGGACAGCCAAGGATACCTCTAACTGAAGAGGCCGAGGGGACCAGATCCTCCTTTTCTCTGCCCTGGCACAGCTAGGCAGGCGTATAAGCCAACCGGTCAATACAATGTTATTTCCTGCGACGAGAGTCCTGAATGTTGTTGTATCGGGACCCCTGCCACAGTGTGTATTATCTAGCTTCCACGGGTTCTGGGTTCCAGGTTGTACTCTAAGCCTAGGTCTCTAGCCATCTATTAATTCTGGAAACCTCTCAGTACAGTTTTCATTTAGGGTTGTTGATGTTAGTTGTTGTCCCGTCGGCCCCTCACTCATGGTGAGGATCAGACTGTTGTGATCTATAGGGTTTTCACTGGCTGATTTTTTTCAGAAGCCGATTGCCAGGCCTTTCTTCCTAGTCCATCTTAGTCTGGAAGGTCTGCTGAAACCTGTTCAACATCACAGCAACATGCAAGCCTCCCGGACAGACAGGTGGTGGCTGCTCCTGAGGGGAACTGGCTGGGAACTGAACCCCTGGAAGGCAATCACATTTAGGGTAGCCAGGGTCAATTTCTATTGCTTGCTTCAATCATGAATGATACAGTAACATAACTGGCAGTTGTACTGTTGTATCTCAGTCTCTTTTCCTCTCTCTATATGCAATAGTTAGATGAAGCCAATTGGGAGTTTATCTGTTTTACTTTTTGCAAATAGGATTCATTTGTCTAATCAGTAATTGTTGGTTGAGTTACCTAACATGTGCCAAGCGCTGTCCTAGGTGCTGAACATACTGTGGTGATCAAGACAGACCATCCCTGAGATATGATCATCCTAAAGGTAGGGAAGGGAGGAAAAAGGCAACAAACAAGCAGACGGACAAGAGAGAAAAGGGCAAGTGACAAGGGTTATGGGGAGAATTAAGGCAGGGAGGGTTCTGAGATGGTAAACCAGATGGCTAATTTAGACTGGGTGGTAGGGGACAGTCTCTTGGTTAAAGGTAAGGCCCATGTCTGAACCCTAATAAACCAGCTATCTGAAGATCAAGAGCATTCCCAGTGATAAAATCAGCTGGTGTACTGGCTGTAAGGGGAAGCTGAGCTTGCCATGTTCAGGGAAGAGAAAAAGGAGGTCACTGTGGCTAAAGGGAAAAGGGTGTGAGGGGAACGGTAAGAAATGAGGGTGAAGAGAAAGGCAGGTTCGGATCCCGAGATGCAGGGAAGAGTTCACACGTGACTCTACAAGTGACGCCTGGACACCGGATGGAGGCTTTGGAGAGGCAAGTGACACAGTTCAATGTGTATTTTAGGCAGATCCTTTGGAAGCTTGGTAGAGAACAGATTATAGGGGCAAGATCAAAGCAGGTGCTCAGAAGCAGCTACAGTTATCGTCTTAGTGAAATTAGGTGATGGCTTGCACCAAGAAAGTGGCAATGTCTGCAGGGAGAAGTGGAGAGATTTTGGGTAAGTGCTGTCCGAAACTGCTGATGAAATGGCTGTGGGGAGAAAGGAAAACCAACGGAATGCCTAGACTTTGGGTTTGAGTGAGCGAGTGAGTCAGTGCTGTTTACTGATGTTGGAAAAACAGGAGGAGGAACATGTAAGCTTTGGTCATGTTTGGGATGAGATGTCTTTTATGTATGTATGTGGAGCCATCAAGCATGTACTTGGATGTACAGTCCAAGGTTTACTTATGACATCACACAGACAGCAATCACCGCCAGCGTCCTGGAGGAGATCACCTAGGGATCGTATCTGCTTAGACAGAAAGCGGCCCAGGTTGGAGTTCCAGGGCTTTTAAAAAATTAGAGGCTGAGCAGAAGGGGAGTCAGCAAGACCCTGAGATGTGGCCACTGAGGTAGGAAAAACGGAGGAAGAAGGTGACACGCAGAGATTACAGCCAACCATCTCTGTACGCCTACTCAATCAATACCCACCCCACTGTCCCTTAAACGACATTAAGTCTGCAGGGGTCTTCTAGGAAAGACCTTCTTCACTGCAAAAGAGAAACCCAGGAATAAACAGGTCTTCTTCCACATGTTGTCATGTCTACATGTGACACTTGGAGCTAGGGCAACCATCCTGTGACCCTGATGGAAGCCAGCAAGGGCAAAGTCTTCATACTGATGATGGCAGAGCAGAAAGTTGTCACCAGCTGAATTTACCAATCCTGAGGCTGCCTTACTTCGTCACTTCTTGTGACGTAGTATTTTCTTACCGTTTAAGCCAGTTGAAATCGTTTGTTATTTGTAGCCAAAAACATTTGGAAGCGTCGACGGATTTAGGAAGCAGATCTGAGACACACATTTTGGAGACAGGAAAAGTAAAAACACCAGGGAAGCACAGTAGTATGCTGGGCAAAACTGCTTACACATTTGAGATATGTGGTCATGAGATGAGTTAGCACAGTTACGTATTTTTTTCCAGCAGTGTTTAGCCATTTGGGGGCAGGCAGAAGAGGCAGATAAGCCAGGTTTAACCAAAACAGGACTCTGTAGACAAGGACAAGAGAGGGGATGCTAACTAATAGGAAGAGTTGGTGTTTCTTGAGCCGATACGACATAACAAACTGTCCTATGCACTTTATATGCGTTAACTCATGTAAGTCTGACCATTTCCCTATGCAGTTGGGGCAGAGGTAGTTGAGATCTTCTGTAAAGAGGTGATCATCACAAATCACCATGAAATCAAAGCTGGGTGAGGAGGGAGGAGAAGTGAGGAGAGAGATGACTGAGAGGCAAACTGTCTGTGGGCTTGATGAGGTCTACGGAGAACTAGAAGGTTAGGGTGCTGCAGAGTGAGGCGCAGGAGGAGGCAGGTACTAAAGACAGAGAAGTCCCGGGTGTAACCATGGGGTACTGGGTTACAACGGGAAGGAAAAAAAGGCCCTGGAGGTGCAATCCCAGAGAGCTAAAACGAGTTTTGTGGACAGTATGAAATAATGTACGTAAGTGCTCAGCGCAATTCCTGGCATAGATTTTCTGTGTTCTAAAACTTGTTGAACCTATCATTCTAAATGGGAAAAATCACAAGGCATTCTTAGCCCATCTAAAAGCTCTAAGCAATTTTCCCAAATATCAATAAGTTATGAAAAACACTCAAACTATTATATAATAGTTACAATTTTTGTATAATATCTAGAATTTTAAATACTAACTACCAAATTATTTAACACCTAATGAATCCATTAGGGGTATATTTGTGTGAAGAACAGAAACTTATCAGGTATGAATTATACTTCCTTCCACATGGCATCAAATATATAATGTAATGTAAGTAAGCAATAAAATACGCTAATGTAACAACAAATGCCAATAATGCTTAGCAAAAGAAAACAATTGAAAACTGTCTACTTATCAAATGGAAAGTTTGGTGGTGAGGAGGGAGCTAAAGGCTGAAGTCACTGTTGCTACTGGATGATGTGCTGAGGGTGGACGAGAGTGTGCTGGGGAAGAAGTGAGTACAACCTTGTCATGGATTGAATTATGTGCCCCCAAAAATGTGTGTATCGGTTTGGCTGGGCCACGATTCCTGGTATAGTATTGTGTGATTTTCCGGCATGTTGTAAATCCTGCCTCTATGATGTTAATAAGGGAGGATGGGCGGCAGCTGTGTTAGTGAGGCAGGACTCAATCTACAAGACTGGATTGTGTCCTGAAGCAATCTCTTGAGATATAAAGGAGAGAGGTGAGCGGAGAGACAGGAGGACCTCATACCACCAAGAAAGCAGTGCCAGGAGCACAGCGCCTCCTTTGGACCCGGGGTCCCCACGTGGAGAAGCTCCTAGTCCGGGGGAACACTGATGAGAAGGCCGACAGAGAGAGAAAGCCTTCCCCTGGAGCTGACGCCCTGAATTTGGACTTTCAGCCTACTTTACTGTGAGGAAATAAACTTCTCTTTGTTAAAGCCATCCACTTGCGGTATTTCTGTTGTAGCAGCACTAGATGACAGAGACAACCATAAACATCTAAGCTTCACTCATACTCACATCTAATTCTCTTCCTGGCACTCCAGATGCTCGATCTCAATGTCTTCGAACTACTGTCTGAAGCCACAGATCAGATAACAAGATCACACATACACACACACAATGGATGTCTTCGTTCCTCTTGCTTGTGATCATATTAAAAAAAAAAAAAAAAAACACCCACTGCCGTTGAGTCGATTCCAACTCAGAGCGACCCTATAGCTATTGATAATATAAAAATGAACTTAGAGAGGTTAACATATTTTATGCATTACAATCCACTGTAGTTATTATCTTTATCGATGGTCCAATTGTCCCATCTTTGGCCAGTGGGAACTTATTTAGATTGGCTCTAGAATCCTTCTGACATGACCCTTACGGACTTTTGACAGCTTCCTTGGTGACTGGTCTGACACAATGTTCCAAGCTCATCTTGTACATGTCCTCCCTGACCTTGAACCAGCCATTTCCCAAAGTCTTGGTTCCTTTCAGTGGAGCTGCATTTTTAATGAGGATCTGTTTACTGATAACACCCGTGATTTCACATCCAGGCCCTAACTAGTCTTTTCAGAGACTGGCATTGAGTTTGACAGCTCCTCTTCTCCCAACACGTGATAAGCACCAAGAAGCAAGCTCCTGGCAGTCAGAATTTCACTAGGTGATGCTACCAGATCTTTGTAATGGTCCACATCACTAAACCCAGCCTCTCTAACAAGATCTACAATTTTACGGCTTTGATTTAACCACTTTGTTGAATTCTTGGAAGTCAACAACATTTTGGAACCAGTGTTCTCAAGGCTGCATCACTTTGAGATCACAAGTGAGCTGTGATGGCTGCTCTATGAAGTCAGAACCCAGACGCCTTCCATCTTTCTCCTTTGCTGTCCTCAGCCAGCATCTTCTACCCCCCAGGTTATTTCATGGCCCCAAAAGGCTGCTCAAGTCTTGGCCATCCTGTCTGCAAATTGGGGAGCAGGAAGGAAGAAAAGCGGACAGGCAAGAGGGTGCTGTTTTTGGGATCCACAGATGAGTAAGTCCTAGCCCACAACTTCTGCTTCCATCTCACTGACGAGGACTCAGCTACCTGCAACTCCAGGGAGGCTGGGAAACGCGGTCTCCTGGCTGAGTGCTTCACCGCGGCCTGAAGAATAGAGCTGGGATTTACCGTCATGATGTGAAAATGAAAGGGGGCAGGCAGTTAGCAGCCACTGCTACGAGCAGTACAACTGTTTTGACCACGGAACAAGCATGTTTACACGTTTATGTCCTATTTGGATAGAACAAAAGATACTTGACGTGTCATATTCCTGTCTGTAATCTTCCCATCATTCAATCCACTCTTGTGAAACGGTATCAAGAAAATCATTTCCCGCGATAACAGTCTTCTGAGATTACACTACTTAAAACAAATTACTTTGAAGCTCCACTTTTTACATCAGCGGAGGCTTAAACACAGCAAGCTTGTTTTTGCCAGAGAAGGCAAGAAATGACATTTTTACAACCCTCTGGGGGCCTCCCTGGAGGAGAGGTGGGTCTCGATGACACTGCCCCCCTGCGCCCCCTCCCACTCCTCTGCACCCCCTGCTGCCTCTTGGGCACCCAGGTCTTCCGGGCCACAGGAGGTACTGGGTGCAATGCAGGACTGCCATCTGCCCTTCTCCCAGGCCAAACCCTCAAGTGTGAAGCACCCCAAGTCCAGATACCTCTTTCCTTTTTTAATACTTCTATATATTAAATCTATTTAAAGCAAGCTTTGACATTTCACAATCAACTATAACATAATACTTAAATATCTGAACATAAATTACGACCTTGGATTACAATTTATGCCAAGCTGGGTTTTTTTGTTTTTTCCTAAACCTTTCTTTTTTTCCCTTCTCTGACGACTTCATGAAGAAAGAAGCCATACTAATAATGGAGTCACTTCCAGCAAATTCTCCAAGCTCAAAGCCATATAGATACTGCATTAAGGGCATTTAGTGATGTGATCAGGAGTGATCTCTGACTTTCAGAAGTAAATATCACTTTTTAATTAATTTAATTCTCAGAAATAGAAAGCCCACTAAAGGTTATTTTTTCCTTGAACTGTAGAGGAAACATTAAAGCAAGAATGTTATCTCTGGATTGTAACGTCCTTTACAGCTGACTATTGTGGCACTGTCAGGGGGCTGCAGGCAGGGGCTTTCTTGGTGGTCCAGGGCTAGATGCTTACAAAACTGACTTCCCCTCACGCTGACAACAAAAGCATTAGGGTCGGTGAGGAGGGAACTATGAGACAAACATGGCAGGTTTACTGGCCTCCTAACAGGCTGTGTCACAATCATATAAAAACCATCCAAGTATTTATCCTTCAAAACGTGACCAATGTTTACAGTGCCACAATACTTTCTACTCCCTGAGGCTTCTGTTTTAAAGCAACGCAAGCGCACACACGGGTGTGCACACACACATACACACACAATGAACGAAACAAGATGGGGGGATACGTGAGGGAAAAAATCTAAGTGGCCAAACCCCAAGAGAACCTGCCTGAAATGTCCATTTGAGTTCTACACACTATATGGTCAAGAGGTATTTAGCAAAAACTCAAACATTTTTCCCCCGAGAGCAAAATAAGCTGACTGCAACTAATCAAACCCTCTGTGATACAGTTTTCATTAGCATTTAATATAGAACGCTTTCTCAACTATCATACTATTCACTGTTAGAACAGATATGCCAATGTTTTATTCATTATTAACAAAAATATATTTATTTAAAAAATGTTTATATACACTTTTTACACCTAATGTGCTGAAGCATTATCTTTTTTAACTTTTGAAAACTAAACTGTTACATACCGGAACAGACAAATGAACCCGCTGCCGTCGAGTCGATTCCAACTCACAGCAACTCTACAGGACAGAGTAGAACTGCCCCACAGGGTTCCCAAGGAGCGCCTGGTGGATTCGAACTGCTGACCTTTTCGTTAGCAGCCAAGCTCGTAACTACTGTGCCACCAGGGCTCCACACTGTCACACGCTGGATGAAAAAGAAAACCTTCCTTTTTAGACTATCTTCAAGGCTGTTGCGGTGTCCGTCTGCTCATCTGGGTCACCCGGAGCCCACCAACAGCACAGCACTCTCCTCTGGCAGTTTGCAGTCACGGGGGGCTGTGAACCCAGGTGCTTGCCTTTCCATGGGCTGTTCCAATGGGTTGCCGACGACGTGTCCTGCCAGATCTCCTTTTCCACCACCCCAGGTCAGCCCAGAGCTCGGCAAATGACGTAAGCCAGACCCATCAAACACTTTTCTTGCAACTTGGATCTTGAACGGAGTGATGCAGGAATGAAAGAAATCGTTTGGGTTCCTAAATTCAAGCAAAGGCTTCCAGGCAAGGCTGTCTAGAGTGGGGGTGACAAACAGAACTTTCCGTGAAGACTGAAAGGTTCCATATCTGCGCTGTTGAGTACAGGGGACAGTAGTCACACATGGCTACTGTGCACTTGAAATGTGACCAGGATGCCGGAGGAACCCAGTTTTCATTTTATGTAGCTTTTGTTCATTACAATATAAAGACAGAAAGTTCCCGGTGCTTGGTGGCTGTGGTACACGGTGACACAGGTCAAGGGTTTCCGGCCAGGGAGAGAACCTCCGGAGTGGCCTCCCGCCTCCCAGGAACTCCCTTTCGGTTGCAACATTTGTTTCTGTTTTCAACCCAAAGGAACTGATACAATGTGCGGCTGATTTCAACATTTAAAGTGTCTTAGTCAGTGATGTGGACGCCCTGGCGGCACAAATGGTTCCATTAGTGCTTGGCTACTATCCAAAAGGTTGGTGGTTCAAATCTACCCAAAGGCACTTTGAACAAAAGAGCTCGTGATCGACTTCAGAAAATCATAG
The DNA here is from genome assembly GCF_000243295.1 of Trichechus manatus latirostris. Lineage (NCBI taxonomy): Eukaryota > Metazoa > Chordata > Mammalia > Sirenia > Trichechidae > Trichechus > Trichechus manatus. Next base: position 2,716,187 of record NW_004444137.1, on the reverse strand, counting down.
CTACTGAAAACCCTATGGAGCACAGTTTACTCTGTCACACATGGGTCCCCGTGAGTGGGAAGTGACTCGATGAAGACTGATCTGGGTTTTTGTTTTAGTAAATGATGTAGCCAAAGTGAAAAGGACTGAATGACCGCCCCACCCACCCCCAAGTTCACCTGTCTCAGTAGGTGCTTGCTGCTTGGCACAAAGGGGGGACAGAGAAGAAAAGAGTCAGCAAACGCAGAGTGACAGCGCTGGGTTCTACCGTGCAGGTGACCTTCGTCAGACTAACCTGATCTGGGGAGAAGGGAGACATGCCCGCACCAAAAGACCGGTCTGTTCTTCCAACCCTGCTGCCCCAGTGCAGGGTGACAGCTTTCTAACAATTCAACGTACACCAAGTTTGCTTCACGTGAAATATGGTCACTGCCCAGAGAAAACCAAACGGATAAAAGGAAACGGTCTTACAGAGTCTTCTGTATTTTGATCTCTACCTAGAGGCATACACGTATCAGAGAAACTACTGCTGCTGCGTTAACAGGAATCTCCTACCTGTCCTAACCATTCTGTGCCGCAGTGAGCTTTCACAACTATGTCTGTTTTATATGTTATATTGTTTCTCTTCTCCTCTCCAGTTACTTAGATATGTTATATGTATTATACAGGATAAACATACACATGCGTATGTGTGTTATATATATGCAATTGATTTAAAGTCACATTAGTATCTCTAAGCATATCCAGGGATTGAGACTAGGGTGGATATTTCCTTTCTTCTGGGATTATGACATTTTTTGGTATGAACATATGTATGTGATTGTGGTGTGATACATATATATACATGATAGTCTTAAAGAAAAGCTTGATTAATTTCTTTTCGTACAGTGATATGTACTAGAAATACAACACTGCATGTTTACCTCACTGAATAAATCATACAATTACTAAAATAAGTTGTCACAACTTCACAGCTTGACATCTATAGATAGCAATATTCTACCCCTTCATGAACTGTTTACTGTTTTATACTTTTCTAAAAAAAATTCTCATAATTTCTTTACTGTCAATTTATGTCCACTAAGTATCATTAAGAAATGTTGAAAGCAAACTAATTACGCAATGATATTTCCTAACCCAAATGGACAGTGAAAACACGAGCAAACCACACAGCCTGTGCTTTGAGAAGAAACAGTTTTATCATCTCTAATGATTAAATACTAAGGATCATATTAGTTATCTATACTATGTTACAAATTACCCCAAAATCTAGTGGCTTAAAACAACAAACATTTATTATCTCCCAGTTTCTAGGAGTCAGGATGCAAGAGAGGCTTAGCTGGGTCTTAAGGCTACAGGGCCCTCAGGAGGCTGCAGTCCAGTGTGGGCTGGGGGTGCCCTCTGATGTTGGCCCACCTTCACCTCACCCTGGGAGTGGAGGCCTAGTACTGTAGGAAAAGCCAGAGGCATATACGACGTGGAACTCATCACAAGGGCACAAACTCTACCCGGAGGGTACCTTGGCCAATCTGGTCATCGTCCTATCCTGGCACTTTCGAGGTGTCTCTGGAAGAAGATGGGCTCTGTGGGGTACAGCCTGCCTTTTTATCTTTTTAAATTTTAAACAGAAACCAAAAAACAAAGTAAGCAAAAATAAAACAGGCACGGCATTTCACCGTAAGCGGGCCCGTAAAGATGCATGGGAGAAGCACCAAGCACTTGGTGAGATGACAGTGTAAGACGATTCTGTTATTTAGGGGACTAGTAAGTACACACTATTTCTGCTATTTAGGGGACCAGTAAGTACACACTATTTCTGTTACTTAGGGGACCAGTAAGTACACACTATTTCTGTTA
>NW_004444137.1:2707761-2713860 GCF_000243295.1 Trichechus manatus latirostris | reverse complement strand
TTAGGGGACCAGTAAGTACACACTATTTCTGTTATTTAGGGGACCAGTAAGTACACACTATTTCTGTTATTTAGAGGACCTGTAAGTACACACTATTCCATATTAAGAGTCATTCCTCGGAGCATATCCAAGCAAGATTAAGCAACTCTGACGTACTGGAAACAAAAAAGTTATTCTTGTTAAATACGTCCAACATCCAGCTAGTTCTTCAAAACTCTAAGCCATGTCGCAACACAAACAGAAAACCTTCTCCTGTACACTCAAAACAAAGTAAGAATAAATACATCCACAGAACAACAAAAATCCCTATCGAAAGCAGCAAGAAACACTGCCCACAACATGTTATAACAACATGAATGGATTCACATCCACAGCTTTTTTCATGTTTGGTTGGCTCATTTTATAACAAGCACCTGATGGGTATTATTTAAATCTTCACCGTATACAGTATGTTAATACCATATTAATTAAAGCAACACTGGCCAAAATCACGACACTATAATGCTGGGGAAAAACCCCACAACAGTGGCCACATGGAGACTTCCTAGTTACTCCAGTTTGCTCATAAATGAAGAGAAACTTAAGCTGCAGATTCAATCAACCTATTTTACATACTTTTAGAGTTCAGTATTTCAAACTACTTAAAAGGCATGGCGGGAAGTGAAATCTATTTAAACTTGTTTTGTCTGGACTGCTGATGCTCTTTTTCTTTCTCACTGGCACCTCGTAACTAGCTAGCTGTTGCGTATGTGGGTGAATGAGCAGGTGAGGCGGGTCAGCCACTCTCTCCTCTGCGCCTTCACCAGTGTCCCGAAGATCACACACACAACCACAGATGGGGGAGACAAGCCCCACCCTCTGCTTCTGTTCCAGGAGAACATTTTCGGGGGACTTCTGGGCATGACAGGTATTCAGCGCCCACAGGAATTACTCTAGCGAGAACAAGGGAAGTTCTGTCATCATCGTTCTACAACATGTGGCTCTGTCAACAACGGATTTACAGAGGTGTACCTCTGACAAATTCAGTTGGAGATATTAAAACTAAGCCATGCTTTTTTTTTTTTCTTTTTCTGTTTATTATTGTTGTAGTTTAAATGAAGTTTACATTTCAAGTTAGTCTCCCATACAAAATTTTATACATACATTGTTATGTGACCCTAACTGCTCACCCCATTCTGTGACAGCACACTCCTCCTTTCCACCCGATTCCCCATGACCATTCAAGGAGCTCCGAACTCTCTCTCCCTTCTCATCTCATCTCCGGACAGAAGCTGCTCCTTTGGTCTCTTGTGTCTATCTGACTAAGAGGCACACTCTTCACGAGTATCATAAGCCATGTTTTTTTAATAAAGCTATATTGTGTGTATTTTAAATGGAAAGCTCTAAACACTGAAAACATAACATGCATTGTGAATTTAAAATGTGTATTCAGATTTTTCTGGGGTAGATGTTTAGCTAGTTCACAGTCAATTCCTAGACTCAATCTTTAAACCCAATAAAAGCAATAAAAATTAGTTGAAAGACCAATGGCGGGGAAGGGGGAGGAAGGGGGAATGGAAAGAGGGAAAGAACATTAAAGAGAGGAAGTGGCACAAGTGAGCTTGTGGCATCATCACAGGGGCGGGGAGTGCCCACAGGGGAGGCCAAGTATGGGCACAGCACAGTGTGCCTCTGAATACAGCCGCCCCCAGGAGCCGTACTGGGTAAAGACTAAAGACGGTAAGTGTCACTGCTACCACAAGTCCCTTTCCCACTCAGGAGAAAGGGGTGTGAAGACAGTCCAGTGAAAAACAGAAAAATAAAACACTTTTTGAGGGACAGAGCCCCCTTTCTCACTGGACTGTTCTACAAGATGGGGAGACAGGCATTTTGGTTCTTATCTGGTAAGAGGATAGCCAAAGAAAGAAGGCAGAAAATGTCATAATCATCTAACCACTAATCACTCCTAACAATCAGCAAGGATTTAGTAAAAAGACAGGCAAAAGTGAAAAAAAAATGCAACAAGATTGGCAGGATCAGGACAACTGGGTAGCAAAAGCACAGGAGTGAGTGATCTTTGAAACATCAGTGACTGGAGCCGACATTTGCTGACAGTAGCAAATTCAGGTGTTGCGCGATTTACAGGTTTTATCTCATTTAATCCTTCCGACCACCTTATGACGTAGGGACTATCACTATCCTCCATACAGATAAGGCAACTGAGGCCCAGAGAGATGAAAAGTCAGGGCCAGTAAGGCATGAAACCAGGACCACAACAGGGCAGGCTGGCTCCGGAGTCGGCTCTCTTGCTCCACGTTCCAGAGAGCATCCCAGCCCCCTTCCCAAACATACACGCGTGCACACGTGTGGCTCTCATCCATCCATTCTATCTGAAGCTGGAAGAGTCAATAGTGGCTAGAGGACAGAGATCTAGTCTCCAAAGACTCCAGGCCCCTGCCACGAACTGGGGAGCGGTGTGAAGCAAAGGTATGTACCATGGGAAATGGGCATGACCCTGGCTTGGTGGAGGGAGCTTGGAAGAGGACTTTTATAAAGCTGCCTACTGGGCTGCACCAGCTCCCTGACTGATTCCTGCCTCTCCTCGACCGATTATCTTAGACTAAAAGAAAAAACAAACAAACAAAAAAAGGAATCCCTAGCCCTCAACCAGAACCTGAGTCATTGTGCAATGGAACAAACAGAATGTCCAGGCAGAGGCTCATGTTCAAAACATGTGGGAGACAAAAAGGCATGGCACAGTAACTCCACAAAATTACGCAAACTTCCTCACTCCTCACACCAAACACAGCACCCACGTCAGAAAGTGAAGGCACGGATCATGTGAAACATACGGCCCGTTACGTAAGGAAGCATAAGGCAGGAACTAAAGACAAGGTCTCATAGAGCTTCTGCTACAATTCAGAGACTACAACAAGTCAAAGGGTCAATGGCAAATCAAGAGACTGAAAAGAGACTGCAGAGCTTAGAAAAACACTGAAGACCAAAACAACATCGTAACTGAACTAATGAACGAGTTAGAAACAGCACCAGAAAACACGGAAGGCTAAAGAAGGAATCTCGCTACAGGCAAAGTACTTACAAAAAGGTGGCATACACACAGGGGGTAGAAATAAACTAAGTGAACAGATATGGAGGAGGAACAGCTATTCAGCGGAGAACACGGATGTTCCTGAAGCAGAAAACCCAACACATCTTAGGAACATCAGACAACAGTCTAAGGATGAAAAGCCCCACAGTGAAGATAGCAAACAGAAGGCGGGAAGAGTTGGGGCACTTCAGTGTCACCCCTCAGCAGCTGAACCAAGGCTAGTGACTGCCTCCCCCAAACATCCTCTTATGTGAAAACATAACCCTGTTTAAGCCACGGTTGGCGGGCTTCTCGGTTACCTGCAGCCTACTCTGCCTCTTACCCTAATCCTTCAACCAAATCACGCTTTTACTCCCCTTTAGGTTCACCCTCTATATCCTAGTGCTGCAACACTTTAACTACTTTCTTGCCAAAACCAAACCAAACCTGTTGCCGTCAAGTCAATTCCAACTCATAGAGACCCTACAGGACAGAGTACAACTACCCCGTAGGGTTTGCAAGGAGTGGCTGGTAGATTTGAACTGCCAACCTTTTGGTTAGCAGCCGAGCTCTTAACCACTGAGCCACCAGAGCTTCACTTTCTTGCCAGTATCCTTAAAATCCCATTTCCTTAATCTTGACTGTAGCCAACTGGCAAACTCTGCACCTTGCACTTAATGGCCTGTCCACCTTCTCGGATCCTATGTCTGGACAGAACAACACTGCTGCAGGAAATCTCTGAATCTATCCAGTGACGCCACTCTGAATTGAGCCTCCAGTGCCAGAGAAGCCCTGGTCAGGAGTCACTCTCTCCTCCCATAAAGGCTGTCCTCCCCCGCACCGCCTTCCTTACACCCTACCTCAGCAGTAGGGGCTCCCACGGCTCTGTCTCTCCCCAGGCCCCCTTGCTCTCACCCATGTACCATCTCAATTCCTGGCCTCTCTGTCTCCACAGATCCCCTCTGGTCCTGCCCCTTTCCTCACCTCCCAGCGCCCCTGGTCTGGGGTGGGGGAGTTGGGGGAGGAAGTGTCCCTTCTCCTCCGGGATCTGAGACCTGGGTTCGACACACTCTCCCTCTTTCCCCCATATACAGACCCTCCCGCTGGCTGCACCTTGCTCTCTACACATGCCTCGCGTTTGCAGCTACTGATTCACTAAAGCACTTCCTCACCTACAGGACACACGATATAACCACGCAAACCGGCAATCACTTCAGAATGACTTTGGGTGGTCGAGCTGGCAGCAATGGGACACACACCCGTTTCAGTGAGCCGAACCCATGAAAACTAAATTTACGTTTTTATTGTTCAGAATTTAGTAAATGATTTGTCATGATAAGACATAAAATACTTTCGGTTGAAAATGTCTGTTTGGGGAGAAAAGAAAATACGGGGCAGGGAATTGTTTTCTCCAGATACATTTGGCAAGGAATTCTGAAAAGGTTTCCCATAAAACAAAAGAAATATAAAATAGCGAATTTTGGACCGAAATGGCGAGTGCCATGACAGAGGAATTTTGGGGAAAGATGTGCCTGAGTAGAACAAGGGACTGCAGCTGCCCACCTGGCTGACCGGGGAGCCAGGCGTCCGCGAGCCTGCTGCCCGGCTGCCACCAGGGCCCTGCGGCCCTCACCACGCTCCCCGACCAGCTGCTGTGGGGGCGTTCTAGTCCACACACAACCTCAACCAATGGGTGCTCCACTCTGAGCTACTTGGGAAGAGCGGTCACACATGAGCCCCTTATGATTTTCTTCTATGAGTTCAGGAATAGATACAAATTGTACTTTTAGAAATACCCAAATCTTGGAAATACTTGGATGATATATTAGTTTTACATAGTCTTAGACTGTAAAGTCTATACTAAAAACAAAGAAGACAAATAAACTGGGAGCATTTAATTCCGTGTACCTGAGGTGCAAGGAACGAAGAAGAGAGAAAAGGATGCAAAGAACAAAGAGGCACCATGTAAACGCAAGCAGAAAGGAAGGTGAGATGAAAACACTGGCCACAGTGGGGGTGACCCCACTCACACACCCCGTCTTCCTCCCCGGGTCCCAGAGTGGGGGTGACAGCACTCATAGCCCCCCGTCTTCCTCCCTGGGTCCCAGAGTGGAGGTGACCCCACTCACACACCCAGTCTTCCTCCCCGGGTCCCAGAGTGGAGGTGACCGCACTCACAGCCCCGTCTTCCTCCCCGGGTCCCAGAGTGGAGGTGACCCCACTCAAACACCCCGTCTTCCTCCCCGGGTCCCAGAGTGGGGGTGACGGCACTCACACACCCCGTCTTCCTCCCCAGGTCCCAGAGTGGAGGTGACTGCACTCACAGCCCCGTCTTCCTCCCCGGGTCCCAGAGTGGGGGTGACCGCACTCACAAACCCCGTCTTCCTCCCCGGGTCCCAGAGTGGGGGTGACCCCACTCACACACCCCGTCTTCCTCCCCGGGTCCCAGAGTGGAGGTGACTGCACTCACAGCCCCGTCATCCTCCCCGGGTCCCAGAGTGGAGGTGACCCCACTCAAACACCCCGTCTTCCTCCCCGGGTCCCAGAGTGGGGGTGCCGGCACTCACACACCCTGTCTTCCTCCCCGGGTCCCAGAGTGGGGGTGACCGCCCTCACACACCCCGTCTTCCTCCCCGGGTCCCAGAGTGGAGGTGACCGCACTCACACACCCTGTTTTCCTCCCCGGGTCCCAGAGTGGGGGTGACTGCACTCACAGCCCCCCGTCTTCCTCTGCGGGTCCCAGAGTGGGGGTGACCGCACTCACAGCCCCCCATCTTCCTGGGTCCCAGAGTGGGGGTGACCACGCTCACAGCCCCCCGTCTTCCTCCCTGGGTCCCAGAGTGGAGGTGACTGCACTCACAGCCCCCCGTCTTCCTCCCTGGGTCCCAGAGTGGAGGTGACTGCACTCACAGCCCCCCGTCCTCCTCCCTGGGTCCCAGAGTGGAGGTGACTGCACTCACAGCCCCCCATCTTCCTGGGTCCCAGAGTGGAGATGACTGCACTCACAGCCCCCCGTCTTCCTCCCTGGGTCC
>NW_004444137.1:2693818-2705887 GCF_000243295.1 Trichechus manatus latirostris | reverse complement strand
ACACACACACCTGCAGGCTAGTGAGCCACACACACACCTGCAGGCTAGTGAGCCACACAAATACTTACTACCGTAAACACTGAGCTTCGGAGTGGTTTTATTACACAGAGTAACTGAAACACAGACAGAGGAAAATTGAGGGGGACCAATCACTAGAAATAAAGAGAGGCACTGATGTGTTTCATTTTTTTGAAACATCTGAACCTGTCTCAATGGATCCTGAAAAAACAAAGAGCACAAACTGCCAGGATTACAAATAGAAACTGATAAATCCACAGTAAGGGAAGTTTTCATACACTTTTAACAGAAATTATTAGATAATGCAGACAAAAAATTGTTATGGATATAGATCAGAAGCTGGCATATTGGGGCTTGCAGATCAAATCTGGCTTTCCATGTCTTTGTAAATAAAGTTTTATTGGGACCTGGCCACACAACGGCCACACCCTCCGTTTGTGTACTGTTTAGGGCTGCTTTCACACTAGAGAAACCAGTAGTTGCAACAGAGACCCTGTGGCTTGCAAAACGTAACAAATTTATCATCTGGCCTTTCAGAGAAAAAGTGTGTCCACCCCTGACAGACTATTAGAAACATCCAAGTAACAAGCTCGATGGAAAGGGCCCCGTATCTCATCTGTTGTTGTCGTTAGGTGCTGTCCGGTCGATTTCAACTCACAGCGCCCCCATGTGACAGAGCAGAACTGCCCCATAAGGTTTTCTAGGCTCTAATCTCTACAGGAGCAGGTCGCCAGGACTTTCTCCCAAGGAGCCGCTGGGCGGGTTCAAGCCGCCGACCTTTCAGTTAGCGGACAAGCGCTTAACTGTTGTGCCACCGGGGCTCCTCACTCCATCTGTTACTTCCAGGTATACACACTGACGCCTGGGAGAGCCAGAACTCGACGGGACTGCCTTGTTTCTCCAGGTCTTGCAAGTTTTCCGCCTTTGACGGGGTGCAATCTTACCACTTTTCTGTCACTCTCTATTAAACCCGACTCATAACGACCCTCTAGGACAGAGCAGAACTGCCCCATAGAGTATCCAAGGAGCGGCTGGTAGATTTGAACCGTCGACCTTTTGGTTAGCGGCCGTAGCTCTTAACCACTATGCCACCAGGGTTTCCCACTCTCTATCAGTGGAAAATACTTGAGTTTTCCTTCTCTGACAGGCTTCCAACCTTACACAGGTTCCAGCTTTCGCAGGTTTTACTGTACATGCAACATATATGAAAACTAAGTAGATGCTAAGTCTCAGAGGACATCTTAACAAATACAAAATAACTTGTCTACATACAAATAAACAAAAATCAGATACAAAATAGAAAATCTCCAAAGCTATCTGTTTCAAAATTAAAAACATACATCTAAACTACTGACTTATGAGAAAGCAACAGACATGGTAAATATCTCAGTCTTTCTAAAATCTATCTATAAATTTAACAGAGAACAAACAAGTCTAACAGGTTGGCTACAGTTCAGAGGTAGCAGCTAGGTTACTTGGATCAGACAATTCTCCCACTGGAAACAATAAAAATGTTGGATTTAAGAATATAAAAAGAAGTGAACACATTAAAAAAGCACTGGGGGTCCAAAAGGACAGTAAGGAACTCCTGTGTCATTTTAGGGATGGAATCCAGAACTCACAGCTATAGGGTTGCTATAAGTCAGAATCGACTCCATGGCAACGGGTTTGATATTTTGGTACAGTTGTTTATATCCTGAGGCAATTCACGACTACTACACGTTGGGCTCTCATCCCAAGGTTCTGAGGTCACAGGGAGAGAGAACAGAAGTCAAGGCACAGAGCCAAATCAAGGTGAGGTTATAGGACACCCACCCACTATTAAGTTGGACTTCAAAGGGCTACATATTCTAAGGAGAAAGGTAAATCAGATCTCTATCCCCATAACCAGAAAGGGGTAGAGAAAAGGTTGCCTTGGTACTGAACCTGCAAGAGGAAGGGAAAAAAAGAAAAGAGAGAAAAACTGCCTGAGAAGCTGTGGCCAAAGAACTGTTATACGTAGTTCTGCATCCCAGTGTTGCACAGCATGGGTATTCCAGAGACCCTCAAGAACCGAACTCAGTCTGATGGCTTCAAACGGGTACTGTTCTCCGGCAAACGGCATAGATGCAAAAGCTCTCTAGGGGAAGGCACATTCATCCTCGGTCAGGGAACTCCCATGAACAGTTTCCCAAGGGTAATGACTAACAAGCAGTCAAAGATACTCAGACACAAAAAGAAAAAGATAACATAAACAGGAACCAGTAGAAACAACAGAGTAAAAAGACCCAGGCAGACTTCAGAAACTGAACGATCAGATAAAAAGTTTAAAGCAACTAGGTTTACCATATTTAAATAAATGACAAACTTGAAGATTATCTGCAGGGAACAGGAAACTAGAAAAAGTGATGGCAGATTTTAAAACGAATCAAATAGAATTTCTAGAAAGGAAAGATAGAGTAACTAAAATAAAAACTTGACAAATATATCTGACAGCAGACTGAACACAATAAAACAAGGAGTAAGCAAACTGGAAGATGGATCTGAAGAATTATCCAAAATGCAGCATACAGAGAAAAGATGGGCAATACAAAAGAGAGGTTAAGAGACATGGATACAGTGACAAGGTCTAACATACACTTGATCAGAGTCTGAGAAGAAAGGAAAGAAGGAATAGGCTAATGCATTATTTCAAGATGATGGCTAGACATTTCCAAAACATCGAAGGACTCCAATTCACATATTAAGAGTGCCAATGAATTAGAAGGTAAGTAAAATGAAATCTACACCTTACTAAGTTATAACGGAAATTCAGGAAGCCTAGAACAACCACAAAGAAAGGAACAAGAGTTAGAACAGCTCTGACTTCTCTGGAGCAATGCTGGAAGACAGAAGAGAGCAGAATATCTTCACAGAGCTGAAAGAAAATAAATGCCAACCTAGAAGTCCACACCCAGTGAAGATATCATTCAAGAATGAAAGCAAAAAACATGAGAAGAAAGATAAAATAGTTAAATTCAAAACAGACTGAGATTTAAAATATAAAAATGAAGCTATACAAGCATTAAAAAAATGGGCTGAATTTTTAATAACCTGGGTTTATATCTCAAAATCTAGAGGTAATAAAAAAGATCAATATATTTTTACACATTAAAAATCTTACAAAGTGAAAGAAAGAGAAAGAGAGAGAAAGGCAAGACAGTAAACAAAGACAAATGACAAACAGTAAAAAAAATTTGCAACTGAAAAAAAGAATCACAGATAAAGAACTAAATTCATAACATATAAAAAACTAATAAAAATTGAGACCAATGACCCAAGAGAAAAGGAAAGAGGGAAAAATATATGAACAGACAATTAAAAATGCAAATGGCCCTTAACCATGAAAATTATCTATGTTGCTTATAAGAGAAATGCAAGCTAAATAACCCCCAAGACAGGCTTTCTCATCTGTCAGACTGGCACTAACAGTTCTGTTATGCGGCTATGGAGAAATATGTACTCTTACACTTTGCTACTGGGAATGCAAAATGTTACAACCACTGAGGAGCAAAGTTTGGCAATACTTCAGGAAATATACACTTTGGCCCAGAAATCTCACTTCCAGGAATCTGATAAAAGATGTTATTTTGTTGTTGTTAGGTGCTCTTGAGTCACCTCTGACTCATAGCGACCCTGTGCACAACAGAAGGAAACTGCCCCGTCCTGCACCATCCTCACAACGGTTGTGGCTGTCTGCGCCCACCGTTGCAGCCACTGTGTCAATCCGTCTCATTGAGGGTCTTCCTCTTTTTCGCTGCCCCTCTACTTTATCAAGCATGATGTCCTTCTCCAGGGACTGGTCCCTCCTTGATAACATGTCCAAAGGAGAGAAGTCAAAGTCTCACCATTCTTGCTTCTAAGAAGCATTCTGGCTGTAATTCTTCCAGGACAGATGTGTTTGTTCTTCCGGCAGTCCAAGGTACACTCAATATTCTTCACCAACACCATAATTCACAGGCATCAATTCTTCTTTGGTCTTCCTTATTCACTCACTGTCCAGCTTTCACACACATATGAGGCAACTGAAAATATCATGGCTTGGGTCAGGCGCACCTTAACCTTCAGAGTGACATCTTTGCTTTTTAACACTTTAAAAGAGAGATTGGTAAAAATGTGAAATAACATATGCACAAGGTTTTTCACTGTGACATTATTTGTAATAACAAAAGAATGAAAACAAGCCAAATATCTATCAATAGGGTACAGGCTGAATGGAGAAAAAAGAAATGAGGAAGAAATTCGTTGTACCATTTTACACTCCTACCAGCAGCCTACGAGAGTTCCAGGTGCTCCACATCGTTGTCAACACTTGGAATTGTCAGTCTTTTTAATTTTAGTTATTCTAATAGGTGTCTGGAGTCCCTGGGTGGTGCAAATGTTAAGTGTCCAGCTGCTAACTCAAAGGCTGGTGGTTCAAGTCTACCCAGAGGCACCTTGGAAGAAAGACCTGGTGATCTACTTCTGAAAAATCAGCCACTGAAAACCATATGGAGCCCAGTAGCACTCTGACACACATGGGGTTGTCATGAGTTGAAATCGACTCAACAGCCATGAGTTTGTTTTTTTGGTTTAGTAAGTGTTTAGTGGTATCCCTCTGTAGTTTTAATTTGCATTTCCCTAAATGGTAAATGTTGCTGAACATCTTTTCATGTGCTTACTTGCTATCAGTGTATCTTCTTTAAGGGGACCTGGTGGAGCAGTGGTTAAGCACTCAGCTGCTAACTGAAAGATCAGAGGTTTGAACTCACCAGTCGCTCTGTGGGAGGAAGATGTGGCAGTCTGCTTCCACAAAGATTTCAGCCTTGGAAACGCTATGGGACAGTTCTACTCTGTCCTGTAGGGTTGCTACGAGTCAGAATCAACTTGACGACAACGGGTTTTGGCATCTTCTTTGGTGAAACGTCCGCTCAAATCTTTTGCCCGTTTTTTGAATTAGGTTGTTTGTTTTCTTACTACTGAGTTTTAGAGTTCTTTATATATTCTGCATACAAGTCCTTTGCCAGATATGTGATTTACAAGTATTTTCTCCCAGCCCATGGCCTGCCTTTCAATCCTCTTTGCAGTGTCTTTTGAAGAGCTGCTGTTGTTACTTGTCAGCTCTGACTCATGACAACCTCATGTATAACAGAACGAAATGAAGCCCAGTCCTGGCCACCCTCATGGTCCTGCTTACGCCTGAGTCCACTGCTGTGGCTCCTCTGAAGAGCAGATATGCTCAACTTTGGTGAAGTCCAACATTTCACTTTTTTTCTCGTATGGATCGTGCTTTTGGTGTCTTATCTAAAGAAATCTTTGCCTAACCTAAGACCACAAAGATTTTTCTCCCTTAGGTTTTGTTGTAGAAATTTTGTATTTTTAGGTTTTATATTTAGCTTGATGATCTGTTTTGAGCTAATTTTTACATGTGGCGTGAGATACGAATCGAAGTTCCTTTTTTTTGCACATGGACGACCAACAGTGGAAAAGACTATTCCTTCTCTAATGAACTGCCTTGGCACCAGCCTGTATTTTAAATTTGTACTATTTGTTATTATTGTCTTTAAGGGGCCTACTAAGAATCTGTCTCAAGATAAACAGCATATACGTCTTCTGCCTAAAAAATGCCTAGAATTATCAGAAGAAAAAAAAGAGAGAGAGAACAAATTCTTAATGATGGTGGATTTTTGACAGAGGAATCTAGAGCCTAAAAGGTACAATGCAGGAATGCCTTGGAGAGTGGGAGCAGCTACAGAGGCCTTGGATCAGTGGCCCAGGAATTGTCAGGGAAAGGGGCTGAGAAACAGGAATTTCCGTAGCTGTCAGGTAAGCCCTATGCTTTGGCCACCTCGTGTTTATAAAATACTAGGTCTGGCCTTGCTGTTTCCCATGAAAAAAGAGTGGCACACACATCTGTTATAATCAGCAGACGAGCATAATGGTGTTTTCTGTCAACAGTTTAACAAAGCCTCCGTGTTTGTAGTGACGGCACCATGTAAATGATGAGCGAGAGAATCTAGAAACAGCTAAAGATGACAATATTTCTAACACTGAGCTCGAGTTCTGTAAGAGTCGGCTTTGGGGACACTAGAGCCAGAGTGTTTCTGCGACATAAGTAAGGAACAACAGTTCATAAATCATCTTGTCAGGCTCTCTCTGACTGTAAACTCACCCGCGCAGCTGTTCTTTCAGCTCATTACACCAAAGTTGTCTTTTCAATAGACTTTTTCTCTAGGAGAAATATAAGGTCAGTGTACTTAATGCTAAAATATCCTTTATACCTTTGTTCACGATCATGAATGTGACAGATAAAAGTTTGCTTAAAGATAGTGTTCAAATGTGTTCATAAACCAAACTGTTTTTCTTAATTTTAAACAAAAAGACTACTTAAATTAAAAAAAAAAAAAAATCATTTTTCTCTGAAAGCTGTAGTCTCCACAAACCTCTTCTTTTAGAAAGAAGAAAAAACTAGAGAAATTAAAAAAACAAAAACAACCTGAGTCAGTAGAGATGGAGACCCTAGGTGCATATACTCCCTCACCTCACCGGGCCCAGGGCATCCTGGGAAATACACCCTCCCCACTCGGCCCTGCCTCCCTTTGGGCCTGCCACCCCCTGGTCGTGCCTCCCTTTGGGCCTGCCACCCCCTGGGCCTGCCTCCCTTTGGGCCTGCCACCCCCTGGGCCTGCCTCCCTTTGGGCCTGCCACCCCCTGGCCCTGCCACCCCCTTGCCCTGCCTCCCTTTGGCCCTGCCACCCCTTGTCCCCGTTGCCCCTCAGCCCTGCCTCCCCTTGGCCCCGCCGCCCCTCGGCTCTGCCACTCCTTAGGACTCATTGAGCCCAGCGCATCACGCACATCCCTGGAGAGTTTTGTATTTAAGGTATGTCTGCTTTCTCCCTCCTCTGAACAATGCTTTTAGTATCACAATTGTAGGAAACCATTCTGCAGAGGGCCACAGAGAACACTGTATCCCTCAGCAAACATTCATTACGTTTTTAAAGTTCTATTCTCTGCCGGGTCCTGGGCCAGAATCAGGAAGAGCAGGAGAACCTTCCCCTCACTGTTGCCACACCCGAGGGCAGCTGAACCTCCTGCACCCCCAGAGAGCTGCGAGGTGCCTGGCTCACTGCGTTAAATTGCACATGTCACTCATTTTTTATTCTAAATCACTGAGAATATTTTTGACTCTGTTACATATCTGTGGCAATCTAATCATTCTTCTTCTTCTACTGCCAAAGAAAACTAATTAAAAACCTAAACATTAAAACAGAAGAAGTTTAAAAAATGCTGGAAAAGGGCACCCATAATTCTGACATCATTAACTGGAGAAAATTTCAGGTTTCCAATAGACGATGAACCGCTGATTTTTGCTCCCTGCCTTGACGGCAGATGGGGTCACCCCCAAGATGAACGATTTCATCACACGGTGGACAGCTGAGATGTGTCGATCCCCGATCCCAGGGCTCTCTGCTTCCTCCAACTCAGAAAGGGACACAGGCTTCTGCTCTGCAGGACCCCTAACGTTACTCATCAGCACACCCGCCGGACGCTGCGGGGGAAGGAGAAGCCGCCCGCGGACAGACCAGCTGTCCGCACCGCAGCGCGTCTGGCGCGTGCAGCAGGAGGGGCGCTGTCTCAGGAGTCAGCAGGCCCCCGGGAGACGCAGCCCCGCACTTCGGCTGCTGTGCCATGGCAGGCACGACACTTCGCCGTACGCGTCGCGGCTTCCTTGTCTGTCACAAGAGGAAGACGAACTGACCTTCCAGTTATGAATATTCTGTCGGATCAACAGTGTCCACCCTTACAGTGTCCTCTCATGTGGCAGCCAACAGTGCCCTGAGTTCCCCCCAAACTGTGAGCGACTAACGGGCTTTTCAATCTTTGGGATGCACTGACATCAGCTGAAGTTCAGGGTTCTCAAGCAAAGCCATCTTCCAATTTTAAACCAATCCATCTCCAGTAAAGAAGTTTCCCTTCCTCTCACAGGCCCTTCTACAATGTAGAGGTAGCCAGGGTGATATTTCTGCCTGTGTGGTGTGCGACTGGGGTGTAAATACCCATAGAAGATTTTACTCATGTTGGGTCTTTACTACTTACAAAGTAGCTGGGTTTCTCAGAGGAGTCACTGGAGAAGGGGAAATACAAGTCAATCACTGGCAGATCGTGTACTCATTAGAAAAGCCAGAAGCTGTGGTTTCCACTGACATAAGCTCCCAATGAGCCTGTAAAAGAAAAAGGAAAAGGGGCCGAATGTCGACTGTGCGTCAGGACAGAGGAAACTGTCCATTTACTCCTGCTCCTCCTGGACATTCTGCTTCCTTCACTGCGTGTTCCATTCAGCAACGCTTCTGATACAAACCTACACTGGTCGAGCAAGGAATAATTCCTTTCGCCCCTGGGCACTGTGATTATATGATGTGGTATGGGATTATACAAATACTCCAATTCCTTCAACGTCCTCTCTACGCTTCAATGGTTCTTCACGTGTGGCTGAGCCAGAAGAGCTGTTGATCTGCCTGGCCACCAACCAATCTTCCTTCCTTCCTTCCTTTCATTCAGAACAAGCAGAAATCATGTAAAACACGTTTACACGCAATCAAGGAAAAGTCACAGAGCAATAAGGCTTCTGGGGAGAAACAAAGCAGCAAGTAGGGGACACTTATCCAGTGTTTATCATGTGCCAGGCCCTGGGGTAAGTATTCTACAAACTCACTTAGTTCTCCCAACTCTTTGAGGTGGGTACCATAACCCCCAAAGTGCAGATGGGGAAACCAAGCCACAGAGAAGTTAAAGGCACTTCCCAAGGCCCAACGGCCCTTTCCAGAGCTAGGTATTCATACACAGGCCATCTGACTCGAAAGTCTACACCTGTCACATTACGCTGCCTCTACTGTCACTCCTGACAACAAGGAGTACGTGTGGCAGTACTGCTGAATCCCAACGCCACCAGGCTGGGGAGTACAAAGGGCAGAGGGTACCTGGATTACCAAGGAGGTACTATATTCCAAACAAAAAACAGGTAACCTCAAAAGCAAAGGGATATCTGAAGGAGAACACTACAAAGATTAAGCTATCACTGGCTGTGGACAGAATACAAGTTCTGACTAAACTGAAAAAGAAGGGTATCATGAAATCATGGCAATGACACAAAGTCATTAAAACTGATCTTTTAATATAAAAACATCAGAACAGTCTTTGAGTTTTTTACATTTTTTACTATTGAACTATAAATTAATCCCATCTGGCAGAGCTGTAGAATTAGCATAGGCAAACTTTTTGCTTCTGTGTCAGCTGTTATTACTAGTGTGTTTTTTTTTAAATTGTGGTAAATATATATATAGCAAAACATTTTTTACATGTACCATTTTAATTACATTCATCATATTCTGAAATCATTACTAGTGTTTTTTATTTTTATTGTTTTACTTTAAATCCATTGTATGATTTATCATTTTAAAAAGTAAACAAGGGTCCATTACGCCTTAGAAAATAAATTCATCATGCAATTCCTTAAAAAAGGTCCTCTCATTACTTGAAATGATTTAAGTTTACAAATATATGACAACAAGTGCTCAGAAATACAGAATGAAAAGTAAGCTTGTACTTAATAAGTATTTCAACCTCAGGCTATACATGACAAGTGAATTCTTTCACTTAAGGAGAAGTTAGGAAATTAATTTGGCAGTTATCTATGTTTCTTAGAGGATACAGAGACTGGGGCTTCTACAGGGTATAATGTGAAGTCAGTAAATGACTAGAACTCTCAGCATTTCGGAGCAAAGGAGAATGAAGAAAACCAAAGACACAAGGAAAATATTAGCCCAAAGGGCTAAAGGCCCACATGAACCACAGCCTCCACCAGCCTGAGCCCAGAACTAGATGGTGTCCAGCTACCACTAGTAACCGCTCTGAAAGGGATCACAACAGAGGGTCCCGGACAGAATGGGACGAAAATGCAGAAGAGAACTCAAATTCAGGAAGAAAGACTGGACTTAACTGGTCTGACAGAGACTGAGGAACCCCCGAGACTATGGCCCTCGCACACTTTGCTAACTCAGAACCGAAACCAATCCCAGAGCCCACTTTGCAGACAGAGCTTAGACAGACCTAGAAACAAATAACCCATGTGAGGAACATGCTTCCTAGTTCAGCTGAGACCAGATGGGCAACTCCTGCCCAAAAGCAAGATGAGAAGGCAGGAAGGGACTGGAACTGGACGAATGGACACAGGGAACCTGGGGTGGACAGCGGGAGGGTGCTGTCGCATTGTGGGGATTACAATCAATGCCACAAAACCATATGTGTATAATTTTTTAAGAAGAAATTAACTTGAGCTGTAAACGTTCACCTAAAGCACAATAAAATTAGATATATATACATAAATCAATATGAAAAAGAACTCTCAGAATATATCAGATATGCATAAGTAAATCATGACACATCCTAAACACCAACTCTGTAAATTAAATATATATACATAAATCAATATAAAACAGAACTCTCAGGATATATCAGATATGCATAGTAAATCATGACATATCCTAAACACCAACTCTGTAAATAAGATCTTCCTTTGTATTACGTGGAGCCCTGGTGGCACAGTGGTTACGAGCTCAGGCTGCTAACCAAAAGGTCAGCAGTTCAAATCCACCAGCTGCTCCTTGGAAATGCTAAGGGGCAGTCTTCCCCTGTCCTGTCAGGTTGCTAGGAGTTGGAATTGACTCGACGGCAACGGGTTTGGTTTTTTGGTTCGTATTATGTAAGTTCATAAACATACTCCATAGAACTTCTGTGTAAACAGAAAATAAATTACTGGATAGAATCAAAAACTCAAGAAAAGACAGTCTGCAATATTATTTATCCAGCTGAGGCCAAACTGCATGGCTCATCACAGTAGGTAGGCCTGCCGTCCAGAACAAGCATCTCTCTGAAATGAACCAAGTTCTTGTCAAGTTTAGTGGGGACTTGGCTTCCACGGGTCTGTGGCTCTTCTGCAGTCCCAAGTCTTGTTATGTGGAGAGCTGAAGAGGAACAAAGCCAGCAGGAGCTCTGCCAGCTGATCTCACTGGACATAGTTTCCCTGTGTCCACACGTGGCTCCACGCTACCCCGGCACTCTGTGAACCTGCAGAAGCTCTTTTCAGATCCTTTAGTCCGTCAAGGTTACCTAAATATGTCACTGTGTAGTGCAGAAGCTTCATATGCCTTATAATAAAATGTTAAGACAAGTAATTCTGCATATAAATCATATTTTAATAGTATTAAATATAGCATGATTCCAGGAGACAAAACTATAAATATGTAAGAAGAAATTAACATAAGAAAGTCAAGTAAATAAGCTAAGCAAAGATGAACTGCATTTCTAATTAAAACTAAAGTCATTTTAGGCATACTTAAAGATCCATATACAAACAAATATTTTCAGCCTTAAGAGGCAATAATGTAACAAACTAAATCTGAATTAAGTCTTGGGCACACAGGCTTCTATCAGAAACCAGACACAAGGAAGACGCAAAAATGTGAAGAGGACGATCTCTGGATGGTGTGCACACACTTATTCTGTCACTATACCTTCTCAGATTTTCTGATTTGGGACTAAAATTAGGTGCTGTAAGAGAGGTCTAGTATAAACGAGGTGCTGTAGGAGAGAGTTACGGGGAGTCTTCCCGGAGGATGCGGCATTTCGGGTAGAACCCGACTGCTGTGCAGAGGTCTGAGAAACAAAGAAAGGGGCCCTCCACACAGACTTCAGCTCAAGGGCACAAAGGCGAGATTTAGGCCCTTCCAAGGAGAGCAAGGGCCTTGGATGGCTGAGATAGGACATGGACATGGGGTGGGAAGGATGAGGACGGGAAGCACACTTAAGGAAAGCCTTCAGAGCCAGAACAACTTTACGCTT
The DNA here is from genome assembly GCF_000243295.1 of Trichechus manatus latirostris. NCBI lineage: Eukaryota > Metazoa > Chordata > Mammalia > Sirenia > Trichechidae > Trichechus > Trichechus manatus. Next base: position 2,693,974 of record NW_004444137.1, on the reverse strand, counting down.
TCTCTGGTAAGCAACGCGAGCCACTGAAGGCTCTGGAGTAGAGTTAATCTGGCACAACGTTAGCCACTGAAGGCCTTGGTAATCTGGTACAACGCGAGCCACTGAAGGCCTTGGAGTAGAGTTAATCCGGCACAACGCGAGCCACTGAAGGCCTTG
>NW_004444137.1:2680590-2691838 GCF_000243295.1 Trichechus manatus latirostris | reverse complement strand
ACAACGCGAGCCACTGAAGGCCTTGGAGTACAGTTAATCTGGCACAACGTAAGTCACTGAAGGCCTTGGAGTAGAGTTAATCTGGTACAACTCGAGTCACTGATGGCCTTGGAGTAGAGTTAATCTGGTAAGACACGAGCCACTGAAGGCCTTGGAGTAGAGTTAATCTGGTAAGACACGAGCCACTGAAGGCCTTGGAGTAGAGTTAATCTGGCACGACGCGAACCACTGAAGGCCTTGGAGTACAGTTAATCTGGTACAACTCAAGCCACTGAAGGCCTTGGAGCAGAGTTAATCTGGTACAACGCGAGTCACTGAAGGCCTTGGAGTAGAGTTAATCTGGTACAACTCGAGTCACTGAAGGCCTTGGAGTACAGTTAATCTGGTACAACGCGAGCCACTGAAGGCCTTGAAGTAGAGTTAATGTGGTACAACGTGAGTCACTGAAGGCCCTGGAGTAGAGTTAAATCTGGCAATCTTATGGACAGGAACACTCTGTGGAGACGGGAGAATCCTAGAGGCTAACGAAAAGGAGCTATATTAGTTCAGGTGGCAGGTAATGGAAGTCTGAATTAACAGGGTCGCAGTAAAAAGAAAATGAATTCTAAACAGAAGAGACGGCTAACTTAAAACAGCGAATTTCCCAAGTAGACAGCTATCTCTTCATTTAAAACATAAAGAACGACCTATACTGGCAACCGTTTATGTGCCGTCAATGCAGTATATTTACACTGTGAAAACTGTTTTCCTAAAACCAGAGCATTTCTCTTAGCTAGTAAGAATTCTGAATCATAAAGTAGAGCAATCAACAAACCTGGAATCAAATACACTTATAATCAGCTATGGGGCCCTGGAAAAGGTTCTCAGACTCAGTTTCCACACAGATCTCTTAGGCTGGATGGCAAAATAAGAGACGATAGAACATTTCTACCCCAGGACCTGGCATACAGCACAAATGTAAAGGTTACTCTGTTGCAGTGACACGGAAGTTCAGGTTTATAACAGAGCTTATACGTTCTGAAGTTGCCATTTGGGTCACAGGTTTAGTATTAGACTTCTGATAGTGTTCTAAATTGACGGGGTGACTAAATTGTACATATTTCTCAGCGTCTGAGAAAACTAACTACACTTTGGCATATTAACCCTCAGAATAGTAACTACAGTCATACTGAAACCCAGCGTAATAAGTTTCATATATTAAAAAAATGAACCCGTTACTGGCGAGTTGCTTTCGACTCATGGAGATCCCAAGTGTCACCATAAATACAAAATAACACAAGATAATCTACATTATAGACTTTAACTTTTGTTATGACTGAAAAAGTTTTAATACCTTTATTTTAAATCATTTCAAAAGAGTAGTTTTTCTGCTAAGGCATCATGAAATGCAGTGATGTCGTATTCACTTAGTTCTGTAGTTTACCTGCTTTTCATCTGCCGCTCAAATGCACAGTAGGTGAGAGATGGCAGTACTACACAAAAGAACGCAGTTTTAAACGAAAACGCTTGGAGCAGCTGCTCGTAATACAATAATCAAACCTTGCAGCAAGGGCTGATTAAGACAAAGATAAATATAGTAGCAGATACATAAGTCTGAAATAGGTTTGAGAAAAACTGTTAGAGAACATTTCTACCAGCTGCTGAGTAAGCTGACGTGCAGTTTTGCCTATGCACGTATATATAATTGTTCTTTTAATGAAAGCTATTTACAATGTCCCCTTATAAATAGAGTCATAAAATTGAATTCTTATTTTATACTACCAAACGTCAACCTGGAACACAGTAAAGTTGTTATTTAGAAATGACCTTTATTATTGAGAACCAAAAGTATAATGTGAATTAACCTGGAAATGTCTTTTTTTTTTTATTTTAAAAAACAAGCTAATTGTTCAAGAGTCAGGGCACTATTTGATATGAAGCTCTGTTTTAAAAATAGTTAATTAAAAGATAAGTTCTAAGTTCTGACATTTTATCTTCTGCTTTACAGGAATTAAATATTAATTAAATATTAAATTTAAAAATTTAAATGGTGTCATATAAACATTTTATTTTAGTTTTATCTTAGAAACAACAAAGAATGATCATTGGTAATATATGGAATATCTGAAAATGCTTTTGGCTAGTCTATTAAATCAGTCAGTGAAGCTTAAACTGTAAAACAGATATACATCTACCAGACTGCAGTAATTAAGCTTATGGTTTATTTACTGGCATAAAATAACACTTAATGAAATCTGTCCTAAAATAGCATTTGAAAATAAAAATATGACAAAGATTATAAAGATTATTTTGAAATTGTGATATTTCTTCTTCTGAAAAGATGACGTGGGATTTTCATTATTGCCCTCAAACCGGAGACTGGAATCCAAGCTGAGTGCAAAAAATGTTGGATACCTCAAATTCCCAAGAAACCTACGAACTCTTGAAGCCTGTCCTTCAGGTCTTATGAAGAGATGGCCAAGCTGGTTTTGCTGCTCCCCACCACCACCCTGGGGGGAGAAGGCAGAGGAAGGAAATCACTGTAGTCTTTCTTAATAAGGAAGCTCCTGACTCTTCTTGTCCTCTCCATGCTCCTTCCCTGCTCTAGTGCGAGGTGGGGAAGGGCTCCAGGAAGTCTCCCAAAAGAAGCTGCTGAGGAGACTGGGGTGCCTGCAAGATGGGCAGACTGACACTCCTGTCACCCAAGGTACATATGTTTGGGCAGTACACTTACTAAGTGGCCCCTCCATCTACCCCAGCATGGGAAGAGAGAAGGGGGGGGTGGCAAGGAGAGGGAGAGAAGGTGGGAGGTGTACATTGGTTGGGCAACCCACACTCCCACTATCTGGTGTTGTCAGGACACAAGAGTCTCCGGAAGAGTTACAGGCCATCTTGCTGGTATCCCTACCCAAGGAGACACCCTATTGAGCAAAGATGTCTAGTTTATATATATTCAGCTGATGAGAAGAACATTGGCTTAAAAAAGATTGAAGTTGATTTTGTCTTTAAAGAAGTCCAAACTACATCCCAGTTAACCAGCCTACTACTGTGTTTGCTAAGTCTGTTCTACTTCTTAGAACGCTGTGTGGTGCCTGGTGTCTTAAAAGCTTGCGAGTGGCCATCCAAGGTACAACAATTGGTCTCTACTTGCCTTGGGCAAAAACGAGAAAAGAGAGTCAGGGATAGGACGGGTGAATGGAAAGTGTGGCTAACTGTCTCCATGAACAACTCTGTCTCCTTTGTCACGAGATCAGAAGAACTGGATGGTGCCGGGCTACCACTAGTGAACGTTTTGATCAAAGATTCTATAGAGGAATCATGATCAAAAGAGGGAAAATGTAGAACAGAATTTCATAATTCTCACGGAATCCAGACTTTCTGCAGCCACGGAGGCTGGATGAATCCCCATAATGACTGCCCTTATGCCACAAATATCCCCTGAAGTCTTCTTAAAATCAAACAATAGTTTAACTTAGCTAGTAAAGAATGCTGTCTTGAGCATTGTGCTCTTTTAAGATTTCTCTATGTGGGATCAAACTGACAACAGAAACTCGAATGAGTAGATGGCAAAGTTATGTTAATGGGGGAGGAACAACTCGGAAAAGGGGGGTGAGAAAGGCTGCACAACTCAAAGAATGCAGTCAATGTCACTGAATTGTGCATGTAAAAACTGTTGAATTGGTGCATGTTCTCAACAAAAAAATACAATTATATGAAGAAGAACGCAGTATCAGGACTGGAGGAAGACTCACTAACAACCAGTTATATGCAGATGACACAAACTTGCTTGCTTAAAGTAAAGAGGACTTGAAGCACTTACTGATGAAGATCAAAGACTACAGACTTCAGTATGGATTACACCTCAACATAAAGAAAATCAAACTCCTCACAACTGGACCAATAAGCAACATCATGATAAACAGAGAAAAGACTGAAGTTGTCAAGGATTCATTTTACTTGGAAAACCAGTCAATGCCCAAGGAAACAGAAGTCAAGAAATCAAATGACATACTGCATTGGGCACATCTGCTGACAAAGACCTCTCTTTAAAGTGTTAAAAAGCAAAGATGTCACTTTGAGGACTAAGGTGCACCTGACCCAAACCATGGTGTTTTCAGTCACCTCATATGCATGCAAAAGCTGGACAATGAATAAAGAAGACCGAAGAAGAATGGACTCCTTTGAATTGTGGTGTTGGCAAAGAATATTGAATATACCATGGACTGCCAGAAGAACAAACATATTTGTCTTGGAAGAAGTACAGCCAGAATGTTCCTCAGAAACAAGAATGGTGAGGCTTCGTCTTATGTACTTTGGACATATTATCAGGAGGGACAAGACCCTGGAGAAGGACATCATGCTTGGTAAAGCAGAGGGTCAGCGAAAAAGAGGAAGACCCTCAACGAGATGGACTGACACCATGGCTGCACTAACGGGATCAAACATAGCCAACGACTGTGCGGTGGTGCAGGATGGGGCAGTGTTTCGTTCTGTTGGACACAAGGTCACTATGAGTCAGAACCAACGCAATGGTACCTAACAACAATAACACAAACACACACATATATATAAAATAAAATCTTTCCATGTACTCCCCAAAAATTAAAACGCAAAACATAAAACGACGGAACAAAACATGTTGCTTTTTTTTTCCTTTGGGGGAAAATATTAGCTACCATAATCATTATTATTGTTGTTATGAATGGATCCACGGCAAAACAATAAATACAGAGTGACAATAAAAATAAAGACCAAAAAAAAAAAAAAATCCAAACTAGGTATTTCTGGGTTGTCCAGGGACCCAGGATCCTTCTTTCATGTTTTGCTTCCCCCCTACCCCACAACACTGCCACCCTCTCAGAGATGAAGGAGTGGGCTAGTAAAAACACAGATCACAGCCCCTTCCCTATTTCTGTTCCCTAACCGTACCTGTGTGGGCCCATTTATGGAATCTCTATTCTGTTCCACTGTTCTGAATGTCTTTTCCTATCTTGATTTCTGTACCTTTACAGTGAGCCTTGAAATGAGGCAGTGCCATTCAGCCAACTTTGTTTTCTTTTGCATTTCCATAGAAATTTTAGAATCACCTTGCCATTTGACACACACACACAAAACCTACTAGCATTTTAACCGAGGTTGCATTGGATCTACAGATCAATTCAGGAAGAACTGACGTCTAAATAACACTGCCTTCTGATCCATGAACATGTTATGTCTCTCCATTTACTTAAGCCTTCTTTACTTTGTCTCAGCAATGGTTCGTAGTTTTCTGTGCACAGATAAACCAAAAGAAAAAAACAAAACACACTGCCATCGAGTCGATTCCGACTCATAGCGACCCTACTGGACAGAGCAGAACTGCCCCGTAGGGTTTCCAAGGAGTGACTGATGGATTCCAACTGCCGACTTTTAACTACTGCGCCACCAGGGCTCCCGTGTACAGATTATGTGCATATTTTATTAAACTTTCTCCTAAATATTTTGTTTTTTGTTTGTATTGTAAATGGTAGTGATTTTTTTAAATTTCAATTTGCAACTGTTCATTGCTAGTACAGTGAAACCTGTGAGAGCTGGAACTCGACAGGACTGCCTTGCTTTTCCAGGTCTCGCAAGTTTTCCATCTATGACAGGGTGCAGTTTTACCACTTTTTTATCACTCTCTATTAGTGGAAAATATCTGAGTTTTCCTTCTCTGACAGGTTTCTGCCTTACACAGGTTCTGGCTTTCATGGGTTTTACTGCATATAGAAAAGAAAAAATTTTATCTTTAAATATTGACCTTGTGTCCAGGGACCTTGCTCAAGTATGTAGTTCTAATAGTGTTTCTGGTAAACTCCTTAAAATTTTCAGTGGGCATGATCATGGATCTGTGAATAAAGAGTTTAGTTCTTCCTCTGCAATCTGGGTGCCTTTTATTTTTCCTTGCTATACTGTACTGGCTCGGTCCTCCTGTACAATGTGAATAAATGTGGTGAGATTGGACCTCTTGTCTTCTTTCTGATCTTAGAGGGAAAATGTTTAGTTTTTGTTTGTTTTTAACCATTAAATAAATTAGCTGTAGGTATCTCATAAAGGCTCTTCATCAGGCTGAGGAAGTATCCTTCTACTCCCAGCTTACTGAGAGTTTTTTTTTTAAATCATGAGTGGGTATTGAATTCTGTCAAAAGTTTTTCTGCAAAGACTGAGGTGTCACACAATTCTCCCTCTTTTATTTTGTTCAGATGGTAAATTACACTCATTGATATATAAATGAAATAAAGCTCACTTAGTCATGCTATCTTACCATTTATATGAATATTTTATTATTGAATTTTATTTGCTAAAATTTTGTTAAGAAGTTGCAGTCTATTTTCATGAGGGACACTAGTCTGTAGACTTCTTTCTTTGTTGGTAATATCTTTGATGGTTTTGGTAGGAAGGTAACGCTGGCCTCAGCAAATGTGCCGGGAAGTATTCCCTCCTACTCTATTTTCTGAAAGTGCTTCGGCAGGATTAGTGATATTTTCCTCACATGGTTGACAGAATTCACCAGAAAAATCATCTAGGCCTAGACTTTTCTTTATGGGAAAAATTATCATTATAAATTTGATTTCTTAAATATGTATAAAGGTATTATGATTTTCTGTTTCTTCACGTCAGTTTTGGTAATTTTGTGTCTTTCAAGGAACTTGTCTGTTTTAATTAAGTTGATGAATTTGCTAGCATAAAGTTGTCATAATAGTCTCTTCTCATCTTATCATCCTTTAAATGCCTATAGAATTTATAGTGGAATCCCATCTTTCCATTCTAATATCAGTCCCCCACCCGCTCTTGCCTGGATCAAGCTAACTAGCCAGAACTTTTATACATTTGAGGAGAGGGGATTTTCAAAGAATCAGCTTTTGGCTTTACGGATTTTTCTGTATTATCTGTGCTCTTCACGAATTTCTGCTCTTTTTTTAAGATGAAATTTAGATAATTGATTCTAGACCTTTCTTATTTTCCAATATAAGCTTTTAAAGCTATAACTTCCTTCTAAGCTTTGCTTTAGCTACATTCTGTAAATTTTTTTTTTAATATTTTATTGTACTTCAGGTGAAGGCTTACAGAACAGATAGATTCTCATGTAACAGTAACACACATGCTGTTTTATGACATTGGTTAACAACCCCACAACATTTTAACCCTCTAAATTCTCAATTTTTTTTTTTTTTTTGTGAAAATACACATAGCCAAAGATACGCCATTTCAAAAAATTTTTTTTTACATACACATTTAAGTGACATTGACTACGCTCTTCTAATTGTGCTGTTATTCTCACTTAAGATGAAGGCTTACAGGACAAAATAGTCTCCCATTTAACAGTTACTACAAATGTTGCCCTATGACAATGGTTAACAATCTCACAACACATCAACAATATCCTTACTCTACTTTGTGCTCCCCATCATCAGCTTCCTACTCCCCTTCTGCCTTCTGGGCTTTGTCACTGGACTCCTGTACCTCGTTACTCTCATGGTTTTACTGGGCTGTCCACTCGCAGGCTGATCAGTGAACCTCGAAGGTAACTTTACCACTGAGCTAAAAGGGTGTCTGGGGGCCATACTCTCGGGGTTTCTCCAGTCTCCTTTAGGCCAGTAAATCTGGTCTTTTTTTTTTTTTTTTGTGAGTTAGAATTATGCTCTACATCCTTCTCCAGCTCTGTCCAGAACCCTCTGTTGTGATCCTGGTCAGAGCAGTCAGCGGTGGTAGCCGGGCACCATCTAGCTGTACTGGACTCAGTCCGGTGAAGGTCTTGGTAGCTGTGGACAATTAGTCCTTTGGACTAATCTTTTCGTTGTATCCTGTTCTCTTCATTCTCACTTGCTCCCGAAGAGATGAGACCAGTGGCGTATCTTAGATGGCCGCTCACAGGCTTTTAAGACCCCAGACACTACTCACCAAGGTAGAATGTAGAGCATTATTTTTATAAGTAGTGTTACATTCTGTAAATTTTAACATGCTGTTTTCATTTTCATAAGTTCAAAATATTTTCTAATTTCTCATGAGATTTCTTCTTTCACCTATGGGTTATTTAGAAGTGTATTGTTTTAATTCCCAAGTATCTGGGACTTTTCATATATTTCTAATATCCATTTCCATGACCTCTGTCTTTTCTCTGTTTCTTTTAACTGCCTTTTCTACTGGGCATGGGACAAACTTTTCGGCTTCGTCATATGTCTACTAATTTCTGACCGGTTGTTAGATGTTATGGATTAGCTGCATGAGGGGATTCTGTAATATTGCTTTAGAGTATTAGACTTTGTACTGGCAGGCAGTTAGGTTATTTTCAAAGCAGGTGGATCTTTCTGAGGCTTATTTCTAGAGAACTGTTTATTTTAAGGCTAGTTTGGCCCTACAGTTTAAACAAATCCTTCCGGGGTTTCTACTTAATTCACACGGTGTCCTACGAAGTCTCTCTGCTCAGCACTTGAACCTTTTCCAGTCAGTCCTGTGTGAATTCTGAGGATTATTCTGCTTACAGTTCTCTGGCCATTCTCTGCCTGGTCCTGTGGGAGTTCTACCCTACGTAAGCACATCTGAGTATTCAGCAACACTCAGTGTCAGCCCTGTGCAAATTTCAGGCACTGTCCCTCTGTGTAGCTACTTCCTCTCCTGTGCTGTATCCCACATATTGAAGCCCTTCAGCGTCCCTAGAGAGATCACCACAAACTGCCTGAGTTCCTCTTTCTTAAACTGTGGGCTGGAAAACGCCTCTAGGTAGAAAGGGCAGTGATTTTAGGACTTCCCTGTTCAATTATTTTCTCTCAGGAGCACATCCCTTATTATCTGTAATCCAATGTCTAAAAATAGTTATTTCATGTATTTGTCCAATTGTCCAGTTCTTCACAGCAGGATAGCAAGTCTGGCCTCTATTACTCCAATATGGCTGGAAACACAACAAGGGCACACTTTTCAAGTGGACAACAGATCAAAACTTCAAACTGGGCTAAACTGAGGTTTTGTTTATTTGTTTCTGCCCCTTCTCTTAAAAATCCAAAAGTAACTAGAAAGTTATTGATCAGTCAAGAACTCATTCATGGATGGAAAACAGATTTTAAAAACCTCAGTGAAAGGCAGTAGCTGGAGAAAAATAAAATCATTTCATGTTTATGCTCCATTACATTCAAACTGTTCAACAAACTGCTTGTATTCTCTAAATATATTTTTGCAAAATGTCATCAAAATACATTACAGTTATCTGAAATGTCTTTAAAAGATGGTTTGCATAATCATTACTTGCCAACCTTAAATTTACATTAGTGATGTTCCTGTACAACTCAGTGTAACTTGAGACAACGTGAGTTGAATGTATTTTCTTACGGAAGCATTTTAATGTAGTGTTACGTTCCTAACCATGAAGAGGTTACCTCAGGATGGTAGGGTCATTTGTAAGAAGCAGCAAGGACCTGGCCCAGCTGCCATGGCCTCCCTTCTCCCCTCAAACATGCTAATTAGAAGCATTGTTCCCAGTGATCAAGAACTTGGTCCCGACACTCTCATAGGTTGAAGCAGCACAGGAGAGTAAACCTAACAGCTGTTTGGACCCTATTACAATAACAGTTAAAACTTAAAAGGCAGTCGCTATGAGCCCGGCACGCTCCTCAAGCATTTTATATATTTTACCTCATTTAATCCTCATCAAACTCTACTGGTGAGACTTCCGAGCAACATGGCACTATAGTCAGAAGCACCACGCCGTCCCTCTGCAGCAAAGATCAGAAAAACTAAGTCAAACAGAATCACGTCAATCCTGAAACCCTAACCATCAAATGAAGAGATAAAGAACTCAGCCAAGCACCGAATGGAATAAGAAACTGACCGAGAACAGAGCACGAGGACAGATACATGCAGAGGTCCCCTATCAGCTACTGCAGCATGGATTCGCCATCTTGGACTCCTACTGGAGATCAGCAAACAAGAGGCACGAGAAAGCAGCTTCAGGGAGCTTCCAGCAGAAGACAAAACAACCAGTAACCCACGATATAGGCTTTCCCACCCCCTATCCTTCTTCACCCCTACTTAGCCTCCTCTGCTTCCTGCAACCACAGTCTATTGGCTGGGAAGCACGAGCTTCCCCCCAGTGCTGCTTGGATTCCACCCGCCCGCACTGGCCAGCTCCCTTAGTGCCATTTGTTGGCTGCTGGTGTTGCTTTTCTCGGCTTCTTTAGATTTCCTCCTTACCTCTTAACACCTCCCCCTCCTTTCTCTCAAAGACCTGGCTCTGTGCACCATCTTTGCTTCTTCCTGAAAGGCTGTGAAACACCGCTCAACTGTGAAACTGCTTCCGGGCCTGTGCTGCCACGCTGGTGGGACCCCAGGGCTTTTTTGTTTGTTTGCTCTGATTTGTTCTGTTTTGATTTGTTTGTTTGTTTTCTTTTTCTTTTTTTGGCTTGGGAGCCCCTTCTACCCGGGCAGTACCACGTGGCTTGAAAGCTTGTCCCTTATTCGGCACAGATGCACAGGGACACCCCTGGGGGCATTTCTTTTGTCTTGTTTGCTTTTTTTTTTCATTTCTTTGTTTAGTTTTCTTTTCTCTCTTATTCCCTTTCTGTACTTCTTCATTTCCAGTTTCTCGATTTATTCATTTTTTTCTTTTACCCTTTTTCTTTTAGTTTTCATTTTTGTTTTTCCCCATTTCTCACTCTCTCATCTCTCCACTCCAAAAGCAGGCCCACTTAGCACCCTTTTTTGGTTGTGTGTATGTTTTTTGCCCCATTCCTCTCTCCTCTCTCTCATCTTTCCCATACCCATTTAGCTCCACACATCACAATCTCTCCCCTCCTTCCTGCCTATCTGCACCGTGCACTGAACATCACACTCCCAAGCAGCACAGGCACGGCCTACTGGAACCTGCACCACACTGATTCCCGGTCCCCACTGTCAGCCCTGGTATGTGTCACTAACAACCTATCCCAGAAACTCCCCTTCAGCTGGACCTGCCCTGCTGTACCATACCTGAGTGACTGACCCTGCCCACTGGAGAAGGAGGTGAAAAGTATCAGGCCCACAGATGAGCAAACAACAAAGAACGCACAGCCCACCTGCTCAGACATAACCAAATAAAACAAAAAAGCAGGATGAAACAAACAAATCTAAAATCAATAAATGAGGAAAATAAACACTGAATGCCCTGAAGACAGCAGACAATATCAAAACATTTACAAAAACAGGACAGGATGGTTCCCGTAGGCGTCCAAAATAAAACACCAGATGACCTTCCAGTAGGAGAAAAGGCACTAGACCTAAA
>NW_004444137.1:2618707-2680490 GCF_000243295.1 Trichechus manatus latirostris | reverse complement strand
TAATGGTGATGGAATAATTTGGAGAAGGATAGCGAGAATAGCAGCACAGCTGGAAGAATGTAATCGATGTCACTGAATTGTACATGTAGAAACTTTCAAAATGGTGTAACTTTGGCTATGTATATTTTCACCAAAAAAAAGGTCCTCAAGGTCAAGAAGGGAGAGTGTTGACATGTCGTGGGGTTCGTAACCAATGTCATAAAACAATATGTGTACTGACTGTTTAATGAGAAATTATTTGTTCTGTAAGCCTTCATCTAAAGTATAATAAAAAAATTTTAAACAAGACTCTATTGGTTGGTATTTCCATTATCTTCACAGTAAAGATAAGGAAACTGAGTCCCATAATTAGTGAGGGAGCTAAGATTCATAGCTAGGAGGTCTAGTTCCAGAGTCCCCTACATTATGTCAGCACATGATGATCTGTGGCCAGCCATCTGGTTTTGTAAATAAAATTTTACTTGAACGTAGTCATGCTCATACATTTATGTCTACAGATGCTTTTGATTCCTATTTATCCCTCCTCAAGCCCATCACTGGGGCAACAACAGCAGAGTAGTTGCCACACAGACTCCGTGGCCCATAATCTAAAATATTTGCTATCTGGACCTTAAAAAAAACATTTATCAACCCCTGTACTACATCACGTTAGTTGGATTTAAACGACAAATCACGGTTAAATGACCACAAGATTCCATTCAAGTAACCACGTAATTTTTACTAGAGATGGGGGGTATAATGCTTATCAAACTGGAAAGAACTTCTGAGTAATACAGATAAATCTTTATAACTTTTTTATGCAATGGTTTATTTGCTGCTGTTGTCAGCTGCCGTCCAGTTGGCCCCCAACTCATAGTGACCCTATGCACAACAGAAGGAAATGCTGCCTAGTCCTGCACCATCCTCACGATGGGTTACAGAGCAGACCGTTGTCATCACAGAGTTGTCACTGGTTGACTGTTGGAAGCAGACTGCCAGGTCTTTTTCAAGGCCTAGTCTTAGTCTAGAAGCTACACTGAAACCTATTCGGCATCAAAGCAACATGCAAGCCTCCACTGACAGAAGAGCTGGCTACTCATGAGGGGCTTTGGTCAGGAATCAAACCCAGGTTTCCCGTAGGGAAGGTGAGATTTCTACCACTGAACCACCAATGCCAACACTTCGTTTAGATTATTTTAGAAATGAAACAAATACATTCTACTTCTAATCAAAATAGTGAAAAAAAAAGAAAAGAAAAAAGCTCTTGACAAGCATACAAGGTCCAACGGTGACCTTGATAACAGCTGTATCAGAGATACGTAAAACTGGGATCAGCAAACTACAGCCCCTGTGAATAAAGTTTTATTGGAACACACTCACACCCGTTCATTTCTATATTATTTACGGCTGTTTCTGAGCAAAGGCAAAGCCCTTCAGTTGCAAAAGAGAAAGTATAGTCCACGAGCCGAAAATACTAACCGGCACTTTAAGAAAAAGTCTGCTAATCCCTCATGTCAAAACAAAGCCAAGTGAACACACGCAAATGGGCCCTGAAAACTGAAGTGGGGTAGATATATTTGCACTTAATATATGAAGAAGACATGCTAAGCATATTTAGACTTTAGGGAGGTGGTTAGAAGGTGACTACCTAAAGCTGAAAGAAGCTGTCTCATCCATGCTGAGGGAGAACAAACTTTTGGAAACTGTCACACAGAAAAACTCATTGCCGTCGAGTCGATTCTGACTCAGAGCCACCCTAAAGGGCAGAGGAGAACTGCCCCACAGGGTTTCCAAGGCTGTAAATCTTTATGGAAGCAGACTGCCACATCTTTCTCCAGTGGAGCTACTGGTGAGTTTGAACTGCTGACCTTTTGGATTGCAGCCGAGTGCTTTAACCACTGCGCTTCCAGGGCTCCTCACAGAGTAGAACCCCCCCCCCCAAAAAAAAACAAACCCATTGCTGTCAAGTTGATTCCAACTCATAGCAACCCTACAGGACAGAGCAGAACTGCCCCATAGGGTTTCCAAGGGGCGGCTGGTGGATTTGAACTGCCGACCTTTTGGTTAGCAGCTGAGCGCTTAGCTACTGCGCCATCAGGGCTCCAAAGAGGTGAGTGGCCATGGCAACATGGTTTTCCTGAAGTTACTTCACCGGTGTTTTTGTTTTGAGGTACTCTACATGCGATATGTGGGTGCTGTTCTTCTAGCTCATTCCACCAGGGTTTATCTTCAGAATGGAAAAAGAATAGTATCAAGATGGAAAACAGATTTTCACTCTTAAGTTAACTCCGAATGACTATTTAATACTTATTAAATGCATGGAATACTGTGTTGGAAAGGATTCTGAAGATCCATCCTCACTTCAATACCATGGTTTACTGTGCCATCAACGTACTTAGTCTACCAGATCCAAGGCTGAATTTCAAACCTATCAAAATAAAAGTGAGCTGGTTTCACTTATACTTTATATACACAACTGATGATATAGAAGCACAAATGTTTGAAAAAAAAAATGTTAAGTTTAATAATGGAAAAAAAAAAGAGTTGCTCATTTCACCTTTTTTGCTGTTGTTCAAAACAATGACTCATTTTAAAAAGCCAAGAGCAGAGGAAAAGTTTACATATTTTATTTCCTAAGGCCACTACACAATGATTCAGACAACTGCTTAAGTTGTCAGGTCTCTTTAGTAAAACCTCATTATATCCACGTAAGAGAAACAGGTCTGGGTTAATGAAATACTAAATTAGAAAATATTTTTATATCTTTTCTTTTCTCGAAACACGTGCACATAGAACAAATCTAATACTACAAAAGAATTTATGTTTCCACCCTCCCTCCTCACCCATTCCCAAGAATAAAATTTTTGACTATCCTTGTTTTTTGTCCTTCTGGTGGGTATCTCTAGTCCCCTAAATAACAAACTTGTATTCGGTTTCTGGATTTCATAACTTTACATAATGTCTACTACTTCTCCCTTATTTAAAGAACAAGAATTCGGCTCACCTGCAGCATCAAGACATCGCACCGCGACTGGAGGAAGACTCATTAACAACCCACAATATGCAGATGACACAACCTTGCCTGCTGAAAGTGAAGAGGACTTGAAGGACTTACCGATGAAGATCAAAGACTACAGCCTTCAGTATGGATGACATCTTAACATAAAGGAAAAAAAAACTCCTCACAGCTGTACCAATAGGCAGTGTCACGGTAAACGGAGAAAATATTGACATTGTCACCCAGAGCTCCAAGTAGGCACTGGGATTAACTGTAAGCAGGCCTGAGGGAATTCTGGGGCGTGATGGAAGTGTTCTAAAATTGGATTGTGGTAACGGCTGCTCAACTCTGTAAATGCACCAAAACTCATTAAACTGTACGCTTAAAACGAGTGAACTTTGGGAGAAAAATTTGGAATAGATTATTAAATTCCCAAAAAACAAAACAAATAAAAAAACCAGATCCACTGGACTGGTTGAGACTGGAGGACTCCCGACACTACTGCCCTGAGATACACTTCAAACTTTGAACCAGGTCAACCCCTGATGTCGCCTTGTGGCTGAATAACAGATTGGCTCACAAAATAATGAACAGCGCCTATAAGTACTGTGCTTCTTTAAAAAATCACCTATGTGAGACCAAGCGGTCAACAATTACTTTCAAACCAAGATGAGAACGTAAGGAGGCAGGGAAACATTAATGGAAACAATGAGAATGTTCAGGCATTACGAAGAATGTCAGCAATGTCATTGAACAATCTGTGTAGGAACTGTTGAATGGGAACTGTACTGCTGTGTAAACCTTCACTGAAAACACGATAAAATATCATGTAAAAAATACACATCGAAGTTGTCAAGGATTTCATTTTACTTGGATCAATAATCAATGCCCATGGAAGCAGTAGTCAAGAAATCAAACAACATATTGCATTAGGCAAATATGCTGCAAAAGACCTCTTTAAAATCTTAAAAAGTATAGATGTCACCTTGATGACTAAGGTGCACCTGACCTAAGCCATGGTATTTCCAATTGCCTCATGTATGTGTGAAAGCCAGACAACGAAAATGGAAGACTAAAGGCAAACTGATGCATTAAAATAATGGGGTTGATGAAGAATATTGAACTTACCACAGACTGCCAGAAAAATGAACACATCTGTCTTGGAAGAAGTACAGCCAGAGTGCTCCTTAGAAGCGAGGATGGTGAGACTTTGTCTCACATACTTTGGACATGTATCAGGAGGGACCAATCCCTGGAGAAGGATGTCAAGCTTGGTAAAGCAGAGGGTCAGCAAAAAAGAAAAAGACCTTCAACGAGATGGACTTACACAGGTGGCTGCAACAATGGGCTCAATCACACCTACTATTGTGAGGATGACAGGACCGAGCAGCGTTTCATTGTGTACACACAGGGTCACTAAGAGTCAGAACGGACGCGATGGCACCTATTAACACCACCACACAGATCTTCAACTGTCCCTCCCAACTGCAGCCTTTCTACTGTTGTGACTGTAAATACATATAATAAAATTAAATTCCCTGTCCCACCAAGTGGACTCTGTATCTCAATTTCTCACATATTGGAAACATAACACACTTTTCCTCTGCCCTTCCACAAGGTGCCTTTCATCAGCTACACTTTAACATCATCAAGACTGGAACCATTCATACCTTCCTTGAAGTAAACAGCAACCAAGACTTTTATATCACAGGCTGGTTGTGACTAATGAAAATCAATAGCCAGCTTCTATGTTATCATGATACGTAGATATTATCTAATGCCGGGCCCAGAGGTGTGCTAAAAATACATTTCATTCCTTACAAACCCAGTGCCATCATCTCCTGACCACTCCAAAGGGGGGAAAAAAAACTAGGTTTAACTGCTTGAAAGCATGCCTATACTTCAGGGGCCATTTCTCCCGAATTTAG
Organism: Trichechus manatus latirostris; assembly: GCF_000243295.1. Lineage (NCBI taxonomy): Eukaryota > Metazoa > Chordata > Mammalia > Sirenia > Trichechidae > Trichechus > Trichechus manatus. The sequence continues at coordinate 2,675,585 of NW_004444137.1, read as the reverse complement.
GCCACAACTGGAGTTTTCCCTGGGGTTTCTGCTTTCTTCTTGGGGGTAGGGGTGGAGCAGACAGAGGTTATTTCCAAGCTGTCAATCCTTGCTTTCCTTCAGGAGTCTTTTGTACTCTTGCTCCAATTTTGGATGGTTGTTATCTGGATCTATTTTACAGCCATTATTCCTGGATTTGAGTCCAGGTGGTGTATCAGTTGCGAGCTCAGGTGCTAACCAAAAGGTTAGCAGTTCAAATCCACCAGGCGCTCCTTGGAACCCCTATGGGGTAGTTCTACTCCATCCAACGGGGTCGCTCTGTGTGGGCACTAACTTGGCAGCAATGGGTTGCTGTCTGTTGCTGTATTACTGGATTTGCATTGACTGCCCAGTTAGGTTGGTTTCTCTGTTTCCAGAGGGCCAAATCTCTCTTTCCTGGTTATTCCCTCATTTTGCTGGAGTACATGCTCAACTATCTTACCAATAAGGGCCCTTGGGAGGCTAATTTTTCGAGTCCTTGCACATCTGAAAATGTCTTACTCTTCTTTACAACTGAATTGTAACTTGTCAGGTACAGAATTCTAGGCTAAAAAATGTGTTGATCTTTGGGTTTTGTAAGCAATACTTATAGCATCCAGTGTTGTTGATAAGACCATTGACGTCAGTTTGATATTTCTTCATATAAAGACAACTTGTTTTTCCTCCTTTTGGGAAACTTTTACGATCTCCTGGGTGGTACAAATGGTTAACATGCTCAGCTGCTCAGCCTCGGAAAAAAAGGCCTGGTGATCTACCTCCAAAAAAATCAGCCACTGAAAACTCTGTGGAGCACAGCTCTACTCTGACAGATGAGGTCACCATGAGTCGGAGTCAACTCGACTGCAACTGGTTTGGGAGTGCTGAAATTTCACAAATATATGCCCATAGGGGACTCTCTGTCATTAAGTGTGCTGGCTCCTGTGAGACCATTTCATTTAAAGACTTGTGTCTTTTCCATCACCGGGAAATTATCTTCCCTTACTTTTCTGATAATTTCCTCCCTTCTGTTCCTTTTTCTCTAACGTCCCTATGTTGAATGTTGAACTTCAAGGATTAATTTCCCAAGTATCATTTCTTGGACTTTCTTTTACATTTTGGAAGATTTCTTCAACTTTATTTTCTAGTATTTCTACTTCAATCTTCATGTCAGCAATCACTTCTCTTAAAACCAACTGACCCCAACGGTCCTTCCTTGTAATATCATTATTTCTGCATCAGCTGCCTCCTCACGCTCCGTTTTTTGTCTTTCGTGTTGCTTATAGCCAGTGACCCGTTGGCTGTCCATTCACTGTCTCCTGGAAATACGAGAGTGGGAACTGCTCTCCACTGCTTTTGTGTGAGCTGGTCTATTTCCTGGGAAGGCCTATTCCCTAAGAAGGAATTCTGAACTCTACGTCTGATGGTAGGCAGACTTAACCTGATGGGAACAGAAAAGAACGTGACTATTGAGCAGCCGAAACCCTGGTGGCGTAGTGGTTAAGAGCTATGGCTGCTAACCAGAAGGTCGGCAGTTCAAATACACCAGGCACTCCTTGGAAACTATGGGGCAGTTCTACTCTGTCCTCAAGGGTCTCTATGAGTTGGAATCGACTCGACAGCAGTGGGTTTGGTTTGGTTTATTGAGCAGCAGACCCCAGAGAATGAGGAGGGCTTTATTCTGTGGCATCAAATTCCACATCAGAAGCCTTAGTTTTCAGAATTTAGTTCCATTTCTACAGAAAAGTCAGTTTTTGACTGTTTAGCCTGAGAATGAATGTCAGCTGTCCATGTTTTAAGTGCACATGTGCAGACATCGGGGGTTTAATTTGTACTACAACTTTATAAACGGCTCTTCGGTTATACCCTTTTTTTGAAACCTCATCTGTAAGCTGTACCCTGTAAAGCCCAGAGCCCCTCCAAGGTTCTGGGAAGACTGACTCCCAGTCCGCTGGAGGAACCCTGGCAGTACAGCCAGGCTAGAGCCTTCCAACCTGCTTCATCTGTCCAATCAACTCTATGTTCCAAAGAAGAGTTACTGGTATCTCCTGTTTGTTGATGTCTTCTCTCCCCGTCTTTGCTATTCACTGGTTTATGATTATACCTTTTTCCCTTTTACAGTCCATGCTTTTATTTTAGCGAGGCCTTAAATGGACAGGAGGCAAACGACAGAGCTCAGTGCCTAGTCTGCTTTCCTGACCCAGGGCCTTGAAACAATTTTTAAGCTTGCAATGGAAAATTAGAATCACACACAAAAATAAAGAGAATAGCATAAAGAACTAACCTACAAGAATATTTTAAACAAACAAACTTTGATGAATGGAGGCCTGTACAATAATACACTGCTGAGCAAAGCCCTCTGTGCCTTGCTCATAGGTATGAGAATTACACGATATCGAGAAACCATATTATAAAAATGTGTGCAACATAATCTGATTTTGTAATCAGGTCAAGAGTTCCTTACAATATCTGTTACACAGCATTTCACAGAAAATTGCCCAGAAGGGGACATCAGGCATCTCAGAGTCCAATCCTCTTCTTTAACAGGTAAGAAGGGTCAAAGAGTTGGGTGTGCATACCCTTAGCACATGTGGTGGGGTAGGCTAGGGGCACGTGAAGCCACAGGTTCAAGGCAATCACACCTTCCCCAGCAACTTACAGAACATACAGGACCTCCCTCCTGTTTTTTCATATCCTAATCATAGTTCTATGCGAGCTTATCATAAGGTACAAAGAGTTGTAAATCAAGGGTAGTTCTATGCGAGCTTATCATAAGGTACAAAAAGTTGTAAATCAAGGGACAAAAAATACGGAAATGTATGTAGTGGCTTTATAGGACCTTGGCCCAGTGGTGGCCTGTGCAGTAAAGAATTTGGCCTTGCCCTCCCTTGGCTTCTGGGAGGCACTGTATGTCATAACTGCTAGGAGTGTTTCTGTTCAGGGTGGGGGCTGGCCGCCCCAGATATGAGGGTGGTTCAGCCATACTCAGTAGTCTTACGTGGGGTCTGGCCGTGCCAGGAAAACCAACCATGTGATTTAGGGTGGGGGCTTTGGATCACACAGTGTCACTCAACCTGGAGATTCAGACCAACCATGTGGCAATCAGTCAATCTATCATGCCTATATAATGCAGCCTCAATAAAAACTCTGGATACCAAAGGTTGGGTGGGCTTCCCGGATTGGGAATATGCTCTGTGGTACTGCCACAAACAGATAACGGGAAGATAACCCGCCCTGAGTCTATGGGAGAGGACAAAAGAAGCTTTGCATTTGGAACTCTCCCTGACTCTGCCCTAAATGCCTCTTTTGTTGGCTGATTTTAATCTGTATCCTTTCCCTATAATAAACTGTAACTGTGACTGTAAGAGCTTTCAGTGAATTCTGAGTCCTTCTAGAAAATTACTGACCCTGAGAGTAGTTCTGGGAAGCTTCTGAAATTTTAACTGGTACCAGAAGTGGGGCAGCCTTGTGGAGGACTGCGTGCCCTCTAAACTTAATAGCTGGCTCTAAACTTTGCAGTACTGCTAGCTCCTGGCAACACGCCTTTCACCCCTGGCAGTGACTGCAACTGTGGAGACAAGAGCATTCAATCGAGATGTGCCATCCTTGCTTTCGGTGATTCAAGCATCCTAGGTCTAGCATCTTGAGGATGAGCTGCTTCTTTTCTGGTACCCTGGGTGCCCTAGGTAGGCAGAGCAGGGAGGTGGCAACAGGAGTTTTTCCTCTACTCTGTGAATGCTTTCCTTCCCTTAAGGCTATTACCACCTTTTCCATACCAGTTCTTGGAAGAAAGATAAAGGGTAGGACTAGCTGGCTCCATTCCCTCCATCCACAGCTATCTCCAGCTCAGAACACCTACTCCTGGAATCATGGATTTTCCCCATTAACTGGCTGCAGCTACTTCTGCTCTGGTCCTCAAACCCCAACTCCAGATGACTGTGAGGATGCTCTCCATCAAGGCAAAATGAAGAACCAGCCTGAAAAATCCATGGAGCCCGCTTCCTCTCAAGGAAGTGATCATAACAAACCACATTCCAAACGCAGCTTACTGTTTTACCATTAAATTTGTATTCACAGAGACAGCTTCATTTCCTTTTTGAAAGCAAAGCATTTCATCTACATTTTGGGTTAAATCAGGCTTTAGCACTATCCCGTGGGCCTCCTCATCCCACCTAACAGTTTCTGTGATAAAAACACACTCTGGGTTACAGTCAACTCATTCCAGCATAACTCACTGCTACGTTGGGAAGGGCACAAAATCTACAGTATTTGCAAACCCAGTGAATGTGAAAAGAACACATACCCATGTATGTATACACTGAGAAAAAACGTGACTATATTGTATGTGTGTGTGTGTGTGCGCACGTATCTATGCATATATACACACACATACACAAGTCCCAATTTACGACGTATTCGAGTTACGATGAACCGCACTTACAACCACCAGTTTTTTACAACCATCAGTTTTTTTTGGTGTTGTACATCTTATCATTAGCAAAATGTGCCACATACAATGCTGCAGTGCGTAATTTGCTGATGTTATCATTCTCAGATGTTCACTTGCAGATGTTCAGTTTTATGATTTACTGTTCAAAACACTGCCATATAGATTTAGTTTTCTAAACTAAATCACGGGTTTCAGTTGCTTGAAAACATGGACCCAAATGCTGATCGCTTTGCTAAAGTCGACAGGCAGATCGGGAAGCAGTGAGATGTTACCACAAAATATTTGAAGAAAACAATAAAAAGACCATACAGATGACACTCACTAATTTTCTGACTAGAAACGCCATCCTCATTCCCAAGGATAATCCAGATGATCCAGAACCTTCCACAAGCAGAGTTATTACCACAACTGACAAAATGCCAGCGTTGTCCAACTCTTGTTCATCATTGGAGTAAATTGGTACGATTTGTGTATTTTTTATGTATGTATGTTATGTACTAAACTATATCTGTAAGTTTATATGTAATGGTTCCAATCCCCAAAGACAAATATATATATATAAAAGACATAAATATGTATCTCGAACTCATATTGTTTATGTTAATATACCAGTTGCAACTATTTCTCTGTCTTCTTTTGACGTAAAAACATAGATATTCAATTGTAATGAGTCTAAAGATACTGAAAGTCACTATGTCTAATACAGTATCTAAGCAAATATTTAATAGAAAAGAATGCAAAACAAGATACTAGTGTGATTACACTTCTACCAGGGGTTACCCTACCGAAGCGGTAAGATTCGGATGATTAACATTTTTTAAATGTCTGAGAAACGATTCTGCGTGAACTCCCTCGTAAAAGACAGATTAACTTACAGAAATACTTAACTGGCTAGAAGGTCTAATGTGAAAAGATGTGACAGAGTCAGGCAAACGGTGATCTAATACAAAAACTATGTAGCAACAGATCTAAAAATAAATTCTCAAATTTTCCATTTCCTTAGCTCATAATCAGATTGAATGAAAAATATTTAACTCTTTAGTTTCTTTTCAATAAATCATTCTTCCAGAATATTTTCATTTCAATAGGAAATGAATGCCTTCAATCGCAGAAGTAGATTTTATTCTGTACGAGTGAATTTTAGAGTACAGCCATCTTTCACTTCTAGACCTAAAACTGTCACTCTGTCACTTTACAATTACGAAAAGGAAAACCAAACCTGACCCATGGCGACCCCACGTGTGTCAGAACAGAACTGTGCCCCATAGGGTTTTCACTGGATGATTTTTCGGAGGTAGATCACCGGGCCTTTCTTTCAAGGCTCCTCTGGGGGGAATCAAACCCCAACCTTCCGTTTAGCAGCTGAGCACATAAACGTTTACCCCACCCAGGGACTCCTATTTTAACAGAACTACATTACATAAATCTCCAGTTGAAGAAATGTTTTATTTCAGCTACCCCTTTATGACACATAGCATCCAGTGGCAAACATGTACTTTAACTGCTAGGTCAGTGTCAGACATTTCCGAAAACGTTACACACAACTCAGCAAAACACAAAAACACTGCCAAATCCCTTTATGGAAAGCTACCCAGAGCTGTACAAACCGTTATCTTGAAGACCAAACTACCAAGAGAAACCACACAATAACTATGCTGGGTCTACGGGGTGAGTGTAAGAACTGTCTCCCAGCAACGGAGTTCAAAGCTGGCAATATGAGCCAGCAGGAGACGTTTACTAAAATTAAAATTTCACTTTAGATTTAAAAAGGATATGTTTCTTTCGCCAATTAATGCTCTCGGGAAGGCTGTACGCAACTCAACTTGACTCTGGTTGGCATAAGGAGAAAGGGGGATTTCTGGAAGGTTCTCAGAGAGAATCAAAGGGAGGCTCTGAAAGATGACGGGCAGCAACCCGAAGACCAGCTGGCGACGTCCAGGGAAAAGGTCAAGCCGTAGGATCAGCTGAGGCCAGAGCGTCCCCATGAGATAAGACCGAGGCGGCTGCTGCTGAGCTTAACTTCCACTGGAGAGTCCTACAGAAGGGTCTCTGATGGGAGGAGGTCCAAGCTTCCAAGGAGGAAAGGGGTCTAGCTGGAACAGACTCAAGAGATGTGGCCCCAGAGATATGCCCGCTGGCCAGGACCACACACCCAATGGTAGGGGAGTGTGCTCCTCATAGACACCAGGGTATCCCCAGGAAGGAGGATGGGTACAGGGCAGCCAAAAAACAACATGTCTCCTGTAGATCCTCAGCATTCTGTCGTTAGCTGCCCTCCAGTTGACCCCAACTCACAGTGACCCCCTGTGCAGAGCAGAACCGGAAGCAGACAGCCAGGCCTGTCTTCCAAGATACCTTTGGGTGGGTTCAAATCTTTCAGCTGGTAGTCGAGCGCTTAACCGCTTGCGCCACCCAGGGACCCTTCCTCAGAAGTCTAGCGATACAGAAATCTTCCTCAGTATAAGGGATTAGGTGAATTTAAGCCATATTCACACTATTGTGGGTATCGTAGGATTCAAAACATATGCTCCTCATAGGGCAATAAGGGAATAAACACCTTGTGTTGAGGGTCTACATGGACTCTTTGTTCAATTTCAGATGGTGATCAGTATGAATACAGAACCAACATTTAACAAACTCTGCTCCAGCCTGTCCAGTGACAAATACGATATTGGTCAAGTTTCCGTAGCTATTCATCCAGGAAAATATATGTGTACACAATCCAAATAAATTAACAAGCTGGTATTCATTACTTTGATACAGAAAATAATAGGTTTGCGTCAATGCTTTTTAAAAGACCTAAATTTTATAAAGATTAAATATTATTTGTAGACAATATAAATGGAGGTTACTACCTTCAATTAAAAAGGATGAGCAAACAAGCAAACGTTGTTAATACAAACTATGCCATTACAAAAAGAAACTAATGTATAAACTGAAACTCATATATCCAGAAACTATTAAATATTAATAGTTCAAAAAAAGTAGATAGATAAATCATCAGAGACATGTTTCAAAACATTTCTTTAAAGTAATAGTTTATAAGCTTCCCTCCTCCAAAAAACTGAACATACCACTTATATAGAGGTATTTAGGATTTAGGTAAAAGGATTTTTTGTTTGTTTGCTGAAAATGATACAAAAAATAAATCCGAACTTCCAGCAGTATTCACACAAATGCAATTCTCAAACATTTTACAAAAAATTAAACACAAAAGAGGGGCTTCCACATGGTGACTGCAGTATGTGCGTTTGCTGGCAGAGACAATTAACGCACACAGCTGGTGTCAACCTTCAGTAAGTTTCAATCAAAGCTTGACAGCTACCAGCTATATTTCACACAGGGCAATTATAGCAAATGGCATTTAGGCTTAATGTTCTGCCTTTCTTTTTTTTTTTTTTTCCTGGAATGTAATCAACAAGATATTAAGATTGCTTCTGCTTGGCGTTTTTCAAACCTTCACACTGACAAAAATAAATATTCAGTCATACAGCGTTTAGTGAAAAGTATGGCTGAGGAAAGAGGACCCAGATTCGGCAGAATTTTTCCTGTGACAATTACTTCAACAAATGATACAGTTTTTCTATTTAATGAAATGTTTCATTAGTCCTTTGATAATGAAATACTAAGTCTTCAGTATGCTTCTAACTGTCTATAATTCTTAGAGTTTTCTTCATCTTCTATTAGCTTATGAGTGTCAAGTGCTTTTGTATGTTAAATAAGGAAACACAACCCCAGCTCCCCGGGAGACTGTGTTATTCTAAAACCTTGTGCTCCTACACATTCTTTTGCGTGTGGGATGACAGCTAAAATAGGTATTAGGATAGCAAGCATATGGTCCAGATTTAATAGAGCACGTGCTTAAATTTTTATAGTATTTAAAAAGTTAATTCTCGTATTTTAATGTACTTTTTAAACTGCATTCTACAACAATTGCATATTTAACCTCATTACAGCTATACTTGCTGAAGTAAATTTAGGCTGCGCTCGCGCTGACTCCTGCTTGCTGCTTTTGTAAACTGCTGCTTCTCCGTGTCCTCTGTCACTGTGCTGGGCCAAGCGGCCCATCTCAGGAGTTAGAGTGGGGCCAGAAGCTCTGAGGGCTCTGGCTAAGCCTTGGGATCTTCCTGGGCCTCCAAAGCATCCAGCAGGCATACAGCAGGGGGTCCCAGAACTCCCCCATCTCTGTCACCAGAGAATTATCCCTCAGCCTGGATCTAACAGGCTTCAGATTTGGCATTCCTCTCCCCTCCCCTGCTGAGTTTTTTCCATTACCACATTCATCACCACGGAACATACAACATTCACCACCTGTTGGTCAGTCTGTCTTACCGCGGTGGCGTGCATGTTGCTGTGATGGTGGGAGCTGTGCCACCAGTATTTCAAATGCCGGCAGGATCATCCATGGCAGACAGGCTTCAGTGGAGCCTCCAGACTAAGACAGATGAGGAAGAAAGGCCTGGTGACCTACTTCCGAAGATCAGTCAATGAAAACCGTTACGGATCACAGAACACTGTCTGAAACTTCCACTTCCTGACTCTGAACATGTCACCGGGGGGACCAATCGCCAGAGAAGGACGCATTTGGTAGAGCGGAGGGCCAGCAAATGCGAGAGAAGCCCTCGATGAGATGAGTGGACGCCACAGCACCAACAATGGACTCCAGCACACCAACAATCAGGAAGATGGTGTAGGACTGGGCAATGCTTCCTTTCATCATATATAAGGTCACCATGAGCCGAAGCCAACTCAACAGCAACCAACAGCAACCACACGCTACATACTTTATGTATTTTTATGTACCTGCTCCCTAGAATGTAAGCTCATGAGGGCCGCGATTTCTGTGTTATTTCCTTTACTACTGTAGTCCCGGCTGCTACAACAGGGTCTGGTGCATCAAAGGTACTCAGCAAAATACTTGACGAAAAGATGAATAAATCTCACAAATCTCCATACATAGTTTACGGAAAATCAAAGACTCCTCGAAAATCAGGTAAGAACTATCTAATACATTCTGAAGAAAATGAGGAGCAAAATTTCTGAGTACGGAACAGCTGTGCTTTTACATCCAATACTATCCTTCACTGATTTGGATTTAGGAGGGTAGAACACTGGTTGGCTGTTATCAGTCAGGTTTCTTAGCAAAAACCAACTCTGGCTGATTTACTCAGAAAAGGAATTTACCGCAAGGTTTTTGGGTGACTCCAGGAATCAACAGGCATGCTGAAGAATTATGTTTGAAAAAAAGGCAAGAACCAAGAGACACCATGAACCGGGGTCCCAGCCCAAACCACATGAGCGAGGTCAGCCTCTACTATTGACCCTGATGCTGACAGACTGGAGATCAGGCCCTGGATGGGGACACGCTGGCCACTGCTGCCACCCCATCGTAAGAAGCACCCCTGACCTTCCCAATCTCCGAGGGCCGTCTGCTTCAAACTCAGAACCTTGGGCGGATGCCTTAGCTAGCAGCCACTCACCCAAACCAATACAGCAGCGGACTTGGAAAGAAGGGTTCAGACACTGGCAAGGTCAAAAAAACACAACAAAACAGAAAGGTTCAGTATGGCAGCGCTATAAATACCAAAGAGAAAGCTCTCCCGATACCATCCTTTCCTTCTAACGTGGGATTCATAAAAGGATTCTTCTACAACTGACCAGTAGCATTTATATGTGAGAATAACTGAAAAATTATTGCTAAATTTCACAACAGCAATTTTGATTTCTGCAGTATCAACTGGCATTAGAAATGCTACACTTATTTAGGTTCTGCAAAATAAAGGTGCCAAACTGAAGTATTTACCTCTATAATTTTGTAACTCAACTGAAATGTGTTTTTTTAAGGCATCAAAGATAACGTGCATGAGTGCACATTCATGAGGCAAATCAGCAAAACATAAAAATTACAAAGTGACCCAAATAACAAGAATGAGGAGACGGTGTCTGCTCTCGTCACAGAGCAATCACGGATTCATGAAAATTCATTTGTTTGCATTCAGCGAGGGCACGAGCGCTATTACTAACAGTCGGGTTCTTTTCAAAGCTTTAATCCTGCACAGCCACAAAACACAAACAGCTCCTGAATCTTAGCCTACTTTCCTCCCCTTCTCTCAGGTGTGGACGGCCTGGCTAGGGATACCTGAGCTTAGGAAAGGCAAACCTGTTCCCTTCGTACTCAGTCTAAGGACCCAATGGTGGGCACATGAAGTTCTCTCAAGGTCTGCCTTACTCAGAGCAGGGAGACAGCTTTACAGGTCCCCAGAATCTGAACCATTCATCTCAAAATGCATCGAAACCACGCTTATCTACAAACAATGACAACAGAAACAATACAAATGGGTCAAGCACACTTATTATCCGCAGAAGACAATCCAAAGATGTAAACGTAATTTCGGCATGCTGCCTAAAAATCCCAGCAATACGAAACTTAAGAGAAAATCAGTTGATTTCATTCAACAAACATTTACTAAGCACCTATCCTTTAACAAACACTAGGCTAGAGGCTGGTAATATAGGGATCAACAGAATGGACTATTCCTTCTCACAGCAGCCAGAGGCTAGCGGCGGGTACCTGGGCCAAGTAACCACACCAGCAAACAGATGGACTTGCAAACTGAGGACACCGGATGCCAGGAGGTGCCATTATTCACGTGAGTTTTTTTTTTTTTTTTTTTTTCCCTTATTTCAATACCCAGTGATGGTATTACATTAGGTATTCTCTTAATACACTGAAGTAAAACACCCAAATCCTTTCTGATTTTATACTACTTATTTTTCACCTAATTTCCAATAGCTTTGTGACATCTGTGAAGATGAGCAAAGATTTTATAACTGCAAAGTCAAACGGACGAAAATGAAAGATGAGGTCAATATTCGATTGGCAATTCAATATAATCCACTTTTCTGAAAACTGTAAGACTTCATTCACTCTTGAACAAATCCGTGCAAGTGAACAATGGGAAGATGAAAGTGAACTCCAGAGAGCGCAGGGAAGGAAAACATCTAGGAGACACACAAATGTGTGAAGCAGAAGCACAGAGAGGGCCCCTGAACCGTAAAACCGCCTTAACAACCGTCACCCCTTGACTCCAGAGTTTGGAAACGTTCCTGCTCGGTTGTTATAAACAAGGCTATTCAGCCAGTCCTACCAGAATTGCACTGACTGAGCAGGCCGGAATGAGGGTGTTCAAAAACATGACTCCTCGGGGTCATGAACACAAGTAGTTACCTTGATCACACAGGTTACAATTTACTAGGCAAGGAAGGGGCAGGACGGGGTAGAATAGAAAAAAAGGAAATGTATAAAACAGTAAGTGCGTTAAGCAACAAAAACGACGACAGTACCTACTACCCCAGCCAGGTGCACTGGGTACTTACTATGTACCAGCACCTGCTGGAAGTGCTGTGCATGTATTTTCCCCTCTGATCCTCGCCATCCCGTCATGAAACAGGCATGACCATTATCCCACTTTAGAAACAGGAGATAAACGCACAGAGAGGCAAGCCACTTTCCCAAGGTCACAGAGCTAGGAAGTGGCAGGGCTAGGATTAAGACCCAACAAGCTGCCTAGCTCCAAGGAACCCTGGTGGCACAGTGGTTAAGTGCTCAGCTGCTAATCAAAAGGTCAGCGGTTCGAACCCACCAGCCGCTCGGCGGTAGAAAGATGGGGGAGTCTGCTTCTGTAAAGATTACAGTCTTGGAAACCCCATGGGGCAGTTCTACTCTGTCCTATAGGTCGCTACGAGTTGGAACTGACTCAGTGGCAACAGATTTGGTTTTAAGGCTAGCCCAGCTTCAGGGCCTGGACTCTATTCAAATGACCACAGAGAAGTGTGAGAGTTCTGTGGTTTTACAACAGTTCATTTTTTTCCTCAATATTCGGTGTTTTTAAAACGCTGAACTTATATATAACTGATCTCAAACTAGCTCATTTTAAACATTTGGTACTGTCAGACCTATAGATAATCAATTTTAGAGAAGTCTTATGGTTTTTTCTCTATTTTTCAAGGGCTTACTTCTAGATGGTGAAAGGAACAGAGAACTCTCCTAAACATGTTTTAAGTTGGCCACATCCATTGCCGTCAAGTCAATTCCAAATGATTGTGACCCTACAGGACAGAGTAGAACTGCCCCATAGGGTTTCCAAGCCAATAATCTGAAAAGCTGGGCTACATGAAGAAGAACGCTGCATCAGGATTGGAGGAAGACCCATCAACTACCTGCAATAAGCAAACGACACAACCTTGCCTGCTGAAAACAAAGAGGCAAAACAGAGAAAGCACTTACTGATGAAGGTCAAAGACCACAGCCTTCAGTACGGACTACACCTCAACACAAAGAAAACAAAAATCCTCACAACTGGACCAATACGCAACATCATGATAAACAGAGGAAATACTGACGTTGTCAAAGATTTCATTCTACTTGGATCCACAATCAACACCCATGGAAGCAGCAGTCAAGAAATCAAACAACATATTGCATTTGGGCAAATCTGCTGCAAAAGACCTCTTTAAAGTGTGGAAAAGCAAAGATGTCACTTTGAGGACTACAGTGCACCTGACCCTAGCCATGAGATTTTCAATCACCTCGTATGCATGCAAAAGCTGAACTACGAATAAGGAAAATTGAAGAAGAATTGATACTTGTGAAATATGGTGTTGCTGAAGAATACTGAACATATCATGGACTTCCAGAAAAACAAATAAGTCTGTCTTGGAAGAAGTACAGCCAAAGTGCTCCTTGGAAGCAAGGATGGCAAGACATCGTCTCAAGAACTTCAGACGTGTTATCAGGAGGGACCAGTCCCTGGAGAGGGGCATCATGCTTGGTAAGGTAGACGGGCCATCGAAAAAGAGGAAGACCCCCCAACAAGATGAACTGACACAGTGGCTGCAACAATGGGCTCAAGCCTAGCAACAATGATAGTGAGGATGGTGCAGGACAGGGCAGTGTTTTCTTCTGTTGCACGTGGTGTCCCTATGAGTTGGAACCGACCTGACAAAACCTAACAATGTAACAACAGCAACAGCAACACAGTGACCAGAATAAGCCTTTAAAAATCTAAGATCATATCATTCCTCTGCTGATTAACACTGTTTTGAGACCTTTTTTCACTCAGGGTAAAAGCTAAAATCCTTACAGTGGCTACAGTACAGCCATGATCTGAGAACTCTACTGTCTCTATGGCTTCATGTCCTATCACTCTGCTCCTCCTCCTCTCTGCTCCAGTTCCACTGCTACCCTTGAATGCTCCAAGCACGCACCCAACTAAGGGCTTTTTACTGGGTGTTCCCTTTGTCTACTATAATACAAAATCTATTATTTGCTATGTTTATATTTCCCTGAGCTAGAACATAAACTGCACGAGGGCAGTGATCTTGTTTTGTTCACTATTATGTCCCCAGAGCTTAGATCAGTACACAGCTCGGTAAATATTTGCCGAATTAGTGAATAAATGTGGCTGGGACACAGTGCGTGAGCGAGGGAAGCAGTGCTAGAAAATGAGGTTGGAGAAGTAGCCAGGGACCCACCTTGTAAACTAAGACTTGTTGATTTCTCCTTCACGATAGTTGACAGAATCCAAACTGTTGTCTCTAAACAGTAATTCCTGGTCTTAAGTTGTCTTCTTCCTGTTCTATTCCAATAACTTGATAGTAATAAGGCAGTTATGATACTTGTACGTGTTTAATCTCCCCTACATACAAGGTCACTATGAGTCGGAATCGACTTGACGGCAATGGGTTTGGTTTCGGTTTACCAGATTTAAGATGGTCAATTCCTAGTAAGCATTACTGAGTCCTACATACATTGTTTCTTCCACAGCAACTGACCAAATGGCCCGCACACAGTTGGAAGTCAAAAAACATTCCCGGAATGAATGATAACTCCCATTCACCATAATTACCTGTAAAGAAATGGTCACTGAATTACATACCAATGAATATAGAAATGAGACTCTGCAGTACGTGCGTGCATGTATGTGAGTGTATGTTAATACGTATTTTAAGCTTCAGAGAACTGAACGAGTGTTAGCCTTTGAGGAAGTCACTTTAGGGAGCACGATACTAAATCCGACAATGCTGCCACTGTTCGCATTTGTAAAATGTCTGACGTTATATAAGCCTCTTAGGAAAATTAATCTTGCTTTTGTTGTCATGCTTCTCTTCTTCCTGAAATAGTATGACCTTATTAATCAGATTTGGCACAGAAAGATCTTTTGCTATTTATGAAGATCAAATTCACCCTCACAGGGCAAAGATGAGTCATTGAAGAGGATATTCAAAAGAATAAGCTCAGATTCTGATGTAAATTCTAACAGGATTTCAAAAAAGGTCATGAGCAAAGCTTTCCAAAATGACTACTGTGTTCAGGACAACACCCACTCGCAGGACTTAAAGAGAAGTCATTACTTCATAGACACAGCTGGAAATACAATTCCTGAAGAACACGCCAACAAGCCGTATCACTGCTCAGCACGACCTACAAGGAGATGGGCACCGATGCCAAACTCCCCACCCTGGTAAGGAGAGAAGAGAGAAAATCAGTTCCACAAAACCCGAGTGCTCTGATTACTTTCTTCTTTTCAATTAGGAAATGGTCAAAGTCAATAAAGTAATGACTGAAAGTTCTTTTCCTGAAAAGTTTCTAACAAGAGAACGCTAAAAGTGTATCTACCTTAACCAAGTGATCATCGCCAAAGGCTGTCATTTTCACAGAAGCAGGAGCCGCTGACAGGTTCCAACCTCTGACTGTCCAGTTGGCAGCCGAGCACTTAACCACTGTGCCAGCAGGCTCCTTATGAAACACATGAGATGTGTCAGAAGAAATATATAGCATCACTCAGTGTTCTCGGCAAAGTTTTATAAGCTAAACCCAAACATGAAGAAATCCTCAGTGAAATCTAGGATGTGTAAGCCTCAGTAAGGGGATTTGCAAGAACTCCTCAAAAATAAACTAATTTATAAAAACCAAGAGATGGAGGACTCTCCTAGATTATAAAAAACAAAACAGACGTGATCAAATGCAATATGACATTTAACTGGATTGGAAAAGAAAAACAAGTACCAACAACAGTATGAAACAGCCGAGGAAATCTGAATATAGATTGCATATTAGATGATATGACTAAATTAATGTTAATATTGTTGAGTGTGATAATTTTGTGGTTATGTAACAGAACATCCTTATGGCTAGGAAATACTTGCTGAAATATTTAAAGGTGAAGTGTTATGGCAACGTAATCTGTTTTGAAATAATCCAGCAAGAAAAAAAAAAAAAGGTGCATTTACATGAGAGGGGTTAGGGGAGTGGAATGCGGGAGGGATAGGTCTTGGCGAAGGTATAAAAATGTTCATTTTCCTGTCTGTCAACTTTTCTTAACTTGGGTATTTCCAAAATAAAAAGCTGGAGAGAATGAAAAGAGAATCCAAAGAGCAGTGGAAACAGGAGACACTCTGAGCATGGTGGTGTATACCCAAGCAAGAAGCCTAACATTTATCCTAGCTAGAATAAGGTACCTTGACACAAACCCCAAATCCTCTGGTGGAGGAGACAAGAACAAAGGCCAAGAACGAAAAATCTGCCACAATTTTCAGTATAAAGTCAAAGCAATTTCCTAAACTGCCGAATACAATGAATCCTACTTCTTTTAACTTGTCTTAATTCTTATAAATGTGAATTTGTCAGACTTATAACACACATACTTTGTAGACTGGAACATTCTACCCTAAATATTTACTTTATAATATTAAAAACAAAACAGAGAGAGGTAGAGAAAGCATTTACTTTTTTCTACAATATTCTCCCCATATTTGGATTTTCCTCCAAGTATTTTTATCTATCTTCTGGCTGTCCACAGCAGCTCTTGGTTAAAACAGGTGAAAAGCTGAGGCTGCTGACAGTAAGGAACCTTGGTGGCGCAGTGGTTAAGAGCTGAATGTCCATTTGTACAAAATTGAAACAGGAGCCAGACCTCCCACCACACACAAAAACTAACTCAGAATGGATCAAAGACCTAAATACAGAACCTAAAATTATAAAGATCATAGAAGAAAAAGTAGGGACAATGCTAGGGGCCCTAATATATGGCATAAATCGAATACCAAACATAACTAAAAATGCACAAACAGAAGATGAATTAGATAAATGAGGCCTCAAAAAAAAAAATTAAACATTTATGCTTATCGAAAGACTTCTCCAAAAGAGTAAAACGAGAACCTACAAACTAGGAAAAAAGTTTTGGTGACAACGTAGCTAACAAAGGGTCTAATTTCAAAAATTTATAGAAATCTTCAACACCGCAACAACAAAAAGACAGACAATACAATTAAAAAACGGAGAAAGGCTATGAACAGACACTTCACCAAAGAAGACATTCCGACGGCTAACAAACATATGAAGAAATGATCGCGATCATAAGCCGCTGAACCCAAAAAACTTGTTGCCATCGAGTCAATTCTGACTCATAGCGACCCATAGGACAGAGGAAAACTGCCCCACAGGGTTTCCAAGGAGCAGCTGTTGGAGTTGAACTGCCAACTTTTTGGTTAGCTGCCGAGCTCTTAATCACTGAGCCACTATTAGATGCAAATCAAAACTACAATGAGATATGATCTCACTCTAACATTACTGGCACTAATCAAAAAATAAAAGAAAATAACAAATGCTGGAGAGTTTGTGGGGAGATTGGAATGAGGTTATGGGAATGTAAAATGGTACAACCACTATGGAAAACAGTATGGCACCTCCTCAAAAAGCTAGAAATAAAATACCACATGATCCAGCAATCCCACTCCTAGGGATACACCCTAAAGCAGTAAGAGCAGTGACATGAATACACATATGCACACCCATGTTCACTGCAGCATTAATCACAATACCAAAAAGATAGAAACAACCCAAGTGCCCATCAAAGGGTGAATGGATAAACAAACTGTGGTATACACACACAATGGAATACTAGGCAATGATAAAGAGTAACGACAAATCTGCAAAACACCTCACAACAGGGATGAATTTTGAGGACATTATGCTGAGTGGAATAAGTCAATCACAAAAGGACTAACACTGTATGCGACCACTATTATAAAAAAACAAGAAACGGTTTACACACAGAGAAATAGAATTCTTTGATGGTTATCAGGGATGGGAGGGAAAATTATCAAATAGACAGAAGACATGTGATAATAGTGGTGAAGGGAAAGGCAATACACAATATGGGAGAAGTCAGCACAACACAGTCAAGGCATGGGAAGACCCTGAGAGGAATGCCAAGAACGAAGGGCAACAATGGTAATTACTGTATCATAGACAATCCTGCAACAATGGTATTAACAAACATCAATTTACGTACGGATAATATACCAAGAGGTGTGGAAGGGTGTAAGGGAACACACCTGCCTGCAGATATAGGTTTGGTGGTAGATATTTCCACATAGATAACTGTAGGTGCTGCCTAATATTAATACAGACATTAGAGCACACAAGGGCCACAGTCAGGGCAACTTCTTAGACAGAACCAAACACCTCATGGGACCAACTTCCTAGGCTCCAAAGCAAAGGACCATAGACTCAGGGGACACCTATGTCAATTGGCAGAATATAATTCATAAAGACAAAGTTCTGCATCCTACTTTGGTGAATAGCATCTGGGGTCTTAAAAGCTTGCGAGGGGCCATCCAAGATACAACTATTGGCCTTTTACTGTGTGGAGCAAAGGAGAGTGAAAAAAAACCAAAGAATCAAGGAAGCAGTTAGTCCAAAGGACTAATGACCTCATGAACCACAGCGTACATGACCCGAGACCAGAAGAATGAGATGGTGCCTGGCTACCACTACCGACTGTTCTAACTAGGATGACAACAGAGGGTCCCGGAAAAGAGCGGGTGAAAAATTGTAGAACAAAATATCAAACTCACAAAAAAGACCAGACTTAACTGTCTAACAGAGACTAGAGGAACCTACGAGACTAAGGCCCTAAGACACCCTTCTGAATTGGAACTGAAGCCATTCATGGAGACCACCTTTCAGCTAAACCACAGACTGGTCCATAAAATAACCAATAACACCTGAGAGGAATGTGCTTCTTAGAACAATCAATTATACGAGATCAAAAGGGCAACATTTGCCCAAAAGCAAAGATGAGAAGGCAAGAAGTGGTAGAAAATCAGGATGAAAGGAAATGGGGAACCTAAGATAGAAATGGGGAGAGTGCTGACACACTGCGGGGAGCTAAAACCAAAGTCATGGAACACTTTATGTACAAACTATCATCGGAAACTCATTTGCTCTGTAAACTTTCACCTAATGTACAATAAAAAAAATTTTAAAAGCCTTATTTAAAACGAACTGTTCTACTGTTTAAAAAAACAAATCAGGCTTCACTTAAAATACTTTAATAACCATAATGCTAATATAGAAGTGAAAAATTCTGTGTACATTTCTTTTAATCTAAATGTGAATATGTGGCCTCATATGGATCAAATTCATTTTCAATTAAAAAGTCTGATGCCACACAGATACATAAGCTATAAGCTATGAAATTAAAGGAGTAACTAAAATATATTTCTTTGGACTCATTTGAGAAAAATAAAATAAAAAGGCAGAAAACCATTCTTCTATAAATAGATAACATATTGAAGTGCTTAGTTAATAAAATTAGAGAAAACAATTGCATTCATGAGAATACACAGTCAAAATTCGATCAAATTTATAATAAGTGGGATCTAATTAATGAGTCCACTATTGAGGACAACCATAAAGAATTTAAATATATTTGGAAGAAAATTCTAATTTCTAGACATCACATAACAAATAAGAAAATTGGAAGGAGCTGCAGCTATCACTCACATTTCTACATTAAAATCATCTAATCAAACCCAACAGTACTCTCATACAACTGTTCTACCTTCCAGTGGTTTTAATACTTACAACATTCCATATTCAAGACATGCTAAATATCCACATTCCCAAGTTGATCCTCCTCCCAGCCCCAACTTCTGTCACCTACTAATCCCTTGTTCAAAAATTACTTAAACATCATCAAAGTCCACTCTCTTTTTAGGACTAGTTTATTCCAGCTACATAAAAATTATATCCTAAGTACCAATAATTGCTTAACTTCTTATAAGAATCTCAGAAACACGTCATGTCATCCTTTGTCTAAATTTTGTTTTGTTTCACATTAATTATCTCTGAATTCTTTTCAGTTGGATCCATTTCTTACAAATGCTTCTATTAGTCACTATGAAAACGAGAGGCATGATAGAACAGATAGGTATTAAATGCCTTCGGCCTACCAAAATAGCATTTTCATGGATTACTGAGTCCTACACACTGATCTGAGTAATCTTCAATTTCATTATAACTTATATGTCAATTTCCACCTAGATACCCTAACAAGGAGATACCAAGCAGTCCAAACCCACCCAGTGGCTCTGAGTGAAGAAGACCTGGTGATCTATTTCTGTAAACATTACAGCCAAGAAAACCCTATGGGGCAGTTCTACTCTGTCACATGGTGTCACCATGAGTCTGAATCAACTTGATGGCACCTAACAACAATACCCTAATGAGGATAAATACCCTATAACGACAACGTTAACCACACGATTCTATCCTATTCATATACAAGCTTATCTGGAATATTCTACATTGTCTTTAATTATGCACATTCTTAAATGAAGTCTACCTGTTAAAAGAATGACTTCAAAAAAGAATATCTCCAAATCCTCTGAATCAAACAAAATTATGAAAGATTTAGATTTGCTGGGTGAGAAAAATTTCATTATAAGTGTTGAGAAAAGTGCTTTCTTGAATGACTCTTCCAACAGAAGAAGCTCACGTATCTTTTTTGGAGTCACATAAGAAACACCACCTCTTCCACTCCAAATTCAGGCTGCTCACTACCATGAACTTTGTCCTGCGGCAGAGAAATAGGAAAGGCGCATCAGGCTTGGAACCTCTGTCCCTTCCACACTCCTCCCTGACCGTGTGCACAGAGCTCTCGATGAGGGCAAACGCACTTACATACATACACACACAAAGGATCAAAATATCTTTCTGAGGCTTTAAGGAAACAGATCCAGTGATAACAATGTGAATTGTATAATAATTAAAACTTAAGAAAGAACACAGAAAAGCACAGGGAGACAAGAGAAAGAGCCACAAGCAGAGTACCTGCTGTCTTTACCACCTTCCTGAGCTAAAAAAGAACATACGTGAATACGTAAGGACTCTGCTAGGGAACAAATAATACAGCCTTAGTCTCTTTATCCAAAATGTGGTGTTTTGATAACAGCCGTTTCAATTAACACCCTTTAGCCTTATACCCTGCTTTTGAGAACGAATTGAGAGATGGTATTGTTGTTGTTAGGTGCCACTGAGTCGATTTCAACTCATAATGATCCCGTGTGACAGAGAAGAACTGCCTCATGGGGTTTTTTAGGTTGTAACCTTTACGGGAGCGGACGGCCAGGTCTTTCTCCCACGGAGCTGAGGGGTGGATTTGAACTGCCAACCTTCCGGTTCGTGGCTGAGTGCTTACCCATCACGCCACCAGGGTTCCCTCTAATTGCGAGACAGGTGTGAACAATTCATACCTGCACCAGGAATAATTGCCAGCTTTGTTTCCACCAGGCCCATTTTTGCACAGGAAGCTAAAGAGAAAGAAAATTAATCAGCATCCGTATCATCAAAATCAAATACAATGACTTGGGAAAAGTAAGGACAATAAAATGTATTCGAAATATTATCTACTGATTACACCTGTGTCATAAATTTCTTTTTAAATCACTTCAAAAGGCCTTTAGTTATGCAAATACGTAGTCTGACTAACACAGTAAGAGCCTCACACACCGCCTTCTGTTAAAAACTGCTTGGCAGCGACAGAGCTTTTACGACAGAAAGACCAGGGCTGTAACTACATTATTAGACCTGCTACTGCCAAGCTGTGTTTCATGGCTCCGAGCCCACTAATGATGCAGGGTCAGCAGAGAGGCTGTTTCTGATAAGCACGGCTTCTTCTACCGCCAGAAGAGTCCCTAGATCAAACAGCTTAATCTAGCATATCACACACGGCAACTTCTCAAGACCAGAGCTCGAGTTACTGTTGGACAGACGTTTTTACTGTTCTGACAGCTGGACAGGTTTCCTCTCCCCATGTTTGTTTTCACGGGGGCTATAAAACATCTTAATTGTTTCTTTATCTGCATATCCAAATTCATCTGAACTACTTCCCATAGCCTAAATCCCAGAATCTGCATTCTTTTAGAAATGGATACATGTACTTGACATTTTCAATTTAAAACCCACTGATTTCAGACAATAGGAACCTAAAATAAAGGAGAAAGGGGTAAAAGTATATACGTGGATTACAACTACAAACCTCAAGAAACCGTCACCATAAAATTATTGAAAACATGTAATTATGCTGACTCGGCTTTCAAGAGGCAGCCCCATCAGAAGAAATAGTGAGAGCAGGGGAAGGAAGAGTAACAAACATCTGCTGTCTGCTCTGTCCAGTTCTCGGCCCCAGACCCTGTCTTTAGGTCCCACCTAATGACAGAGCTGAGATTACACAGCATAGTGTTGACAGTAAAAACAGCAGCTCCGTCTGCAGCGCCCTGGCAAGATAGCAGGAGCGAGGGCTGGGATGGCAGAATGCCTGGGTTACAGGCCAGGCTCAGCCACTTACCCTGGGTATGTTACTTAACCCCTCTCTGCACACGAAGTTCCCACCTCGCAGGCTACCAGGGAGACTGAGCTAATGCCCCTCAGGTCCTCAGAACAGTGCGGGGCATCCAGTCAACAACACTCTTGCGTAGCACTAATTGTTTTCATGATCATTTTCATAATCACCTCATACGAGCCTCAAAAAACCATGCAAGAGAAAGTGAACCTCAAAGAGACTAATCGATTATTACTGTAGCTAACAGGAATTAAGGGCGTGTGCTAGGCACACGCCACAGATTAATTCATTTACTCTTCACAGCAGTAACTGTCATTCTCCCCACTTCAGAGAGGAGGAAATGGACCTAAAATGGGCAGGGCCTAAGAGTCGAACAGTTTCTCTCTCCTGACAAATCCTGTCCTTTCCTACCGCTAAGACTGCACACAGACTGCAAGGATTGCTTTTACTGGGAATTTCAGATACACCACATCAAGCCCAAAAGGTTTTTTTTTTTTTTCCTAAACGTTCTGCTCAACAAAAGGAAACAGAACAAAATATTTGGAATTATATGAAGTCAACACAAGCCTTATCTTTAAAAACCCTGGTGTTTACAGGGTTACTTCTCACCTGCCACTCTTACGTCGCACGCTAGAGCCAGTTCCAGACCACCCCCTAACGCCAGTCCATCTATAGCTGCGATGGTCGGCACCGGAAGGTTAGCTGAAACAGAAAAGAAGGTGATGCTTCTCACTATGTACTTCCTTTCAGGTTTTTTTTTTTTTTTGGTAAATTCATTTTTAAACAGAACTTCAGATACAGAATTTTTACAAAATAAGCATTTCCTCCATCATTATTTCTCTAAAACATTATTTAACAATTGCATAGTGTTCCCTCACAGGAATGTGCAATAATATCTTTAAACCTTCCCTCACTGAATTATTTTGATAATTATTTCCTAAGTACTTTTCACTGAATTAACAGAATCACAGTTCCTGTGACTTCTTAAGAGTCTAAAGTCTGTTATGAGACTTTTGGTTTGTATAAATTTGAAGTTGAGAAAGAAAGAGTGGATCTAACTGCAAAGCTGATGATCCCTTTATGGGCTACTTCAGTGCTCAGAACGACACAGTCTCATTCCAAGAAGTGACATCAACTCAAACAGGAAAGATGCCGTCCAAATAGTTACTCTGTCATCAACCCACGAAAACAACCACAAAAAACCAAACCCGCTGCCATCAAGTCGATTCCGACGCACAGCGACCCTTACAGGACAGAGTAGAACTGCCCCATAGGGTTTCCAAGGAGCAGCGAGTGGATTCGAACTGCCAATCTTTTGGTCAACAGCTGAACTCTTAACCACTACGCCACCTTTAGCAAGGTGTACTATAAAGAGTAGGGTAAATTCTTTCTGTTGTAGATAGTGTCGCTATGAGTCAGAACCGACTCGACGGCACCTCACAACAACGTAACAACAACCCTAAAAGAGACCTAGAAAATGATCGGGGTCTACAAAATACCACAAGTCTGTGAAGAGTTTCTAGACGGAAGAGGCTCTGAGCAAGAGCAGAGAAACATGACTGGGAAGGAAAGTTCAGCTAATCACAGAACTCAAAACTAGTCCACCTTGAGTACAGAAACAGAATACTATTTTAATGAGACTTCTGTGAATTACAATATTTACACCTCATCTTCATAACTGGTTCAAGATGTGACTGTTATAGTAATTAGTTATTCTATGAAGCAAAATATTAATTTTATTTTTGACTATGGGAATGTGAAGCTAGGCTGGTCATACTTCAAACATAAACAGAATGTGGATATTAGGAAGGTACCGTACTCCAAAATCTCCCTCTCCACAGGCATTCTGACATGTCCAATTCCTCAATCATAGGTCCATTTCTTGATCCCTTTTAACATGTATACATTCGTTAAACTACACTGAATTTCGTCAGACCTGTCTATTCTGAGATGGAGGAGCCGCAGATCCACTGGCTGCTCCGATGGGGCAGTTCTACTCCGTCCCATAGAGTCACCATGAGTTAGAATCCACTCGATGGCAGTGGGTTTGGGTTATTCTGAGATGAAGTATGGAGAAACTGGGCGGGGCCTGTGGAAGAAGCCGGCCACCTGAGGCAGAGGGAGCACCACAGGAGGAGCGGCGAAAACAGCAGCGATGGACAGAGCTTGCACATGGTATGTAGTTCACTACCTGCACTTGTCTGAACATTTGGGGAAAGATGGACGCAGAGAGCGGGGTAAATTCAATGTGCTTCATAAATGTACTTTACAGCATGCTTGGTGAAAAAAAAGGAACAGTTACGTCACGCTCGTACTTCAGGGAACTAGTTTTATGTACACTAATGACTACTTAAAAAATCCAGTAAGTCATACAACGGCAATGAATCTCAGGGGTTCCCAAGACCGTCGCAAGCTACTGAAAGTGAAATGAGACAGCTCTGTTACTAGGTGTCAACCCTTCTTCCTTCTCAAGGACCTTGCTTTATAGATTATTTTATTTCTAGACTCTATCTACTACCTCCCCAGTCTCAAGTCTCTCCCATCAAAAACTTTCCCTAGATCTTGCTATGGCCCTCCAACTAGCCTCCCTGTACAGAAGAGCTTCTGGGGTGAGTAGAGAGAATGCATGGCCACCCACACCCATTCGTCTCCGACCTATGGCCACATGAACCTCATCCCCTCCAGCCCACTGAGACTGCTCTTGTTCAGGCTACCAACGACATCATAACGGGCAATATTCAGTCCCTATGAAACTTGTTGCATCTGACAATCAGAGACATTAATCCTGGACACTCTCTTCTTCTAGAATTCCCCTCTTCATTTGCCTGCTGGGTCCTCGTCTTTCTTGCCTTACCTTCTACCACTGGTTCTTTCTCAGCCTTATTCCCCTCTCAATCTAAGTTCTGCCCAGGAGGTCTCATTCTCATCCATAACTTTACCACGTGCAATGCCAGTGATTTCCAAATCTCTACCTCCAATTGAAACTGCTCTCTAAACTTCATAACTACCTGCCTATTGGACATATCCACTTAAATGCTTTATCATGTTCAAACAACTTCCTCTCAATCCTTTTTCCAGATTCTATTTCACAGTTAGTAGCACTTCCATTCACCAAGTCATGCAAGTCAGAAATCCAGAAGTCACCCCCGATGTCCTCTTTTCCAATTCCCTTACATCCAACCGTTTTCTAAGTCCTGTCTAACAGTTTACAGATCTGTAAGCTCCGCATCATTCTACTGCCAGAGCTCTGGGTCCCACCATTTCTCATCAGCAGAAGACCCAAACTGACCTATTTCACTTGCAGTTTGCCCTTTCCAGTCCATCTTCCACATTCCTGTAGGATAATCTTCCTAAGAAGCAAATCCAGTCATTGCTATCCCCCTATTTAAAACTGCCCAATGATTTTATACTAACTTCAAGATAAAAATGGAGTTTTCAGCATGGCACATAAGACACCTGAAGAACTACGTTCTGCCCACCCACTCAGCCTCTTCTCCAACCTCAGACACACACCCTATGTTGCATCTCCAAACCACTGAAAGCCATTCCAGAAGTGATTCCCACTCAAGTCTCCATACCTGTGCACAGGCTGTTTCCTCTGCCTGGAATGCCTAGTTAGCCCCTACTTCTCTTTCAAATGTCCCTTCCTCTATGCTTCTGTGACACTCTGTAGGCCCTCTCTGATTAGAGCATTCACTACAGTACTGCTCATTCTGCAAGAAAGATTAACGTCATATTGCTGCTGGTTAATAACATCCTTCTTACCACTCTGGGACAAACCACAAGGTTTTTACTTCCTTAGCCATCTCTACTACATTTAACCTGGTTTTTTACCTACTTTTCTTTAAAATATCTTTCTGTTTATATGCAGTCCTATAAAGTTATGAGAAAAAAAAAAAAGACTGCAAAGAGCTCCTAAGGCGGGAGTGAGCAACAATGAAGAGAGGGTCAGTTCTCTCTCTCTGTTGTGTGAAAATTCTGGTCATTGGAATACCCAAGGCACTCATTAAATATCTGCTGGAAGGTGACTCTTTAAGAAAAAGAAATAGAAAAAAAGTGAGTTAAAAGGGCCTCCAAAATCAAAACCAGATCTCACTTTGGTGAGTGGCGTCTGGGGTCTTAAAAGCTAGCTAGCGGCCATCTAAGATGCATCAGTTGGTCCCAATCCACCTGGAGTAAAGGAGAATGAAGAACACCGAAGTCACAAGGAAACTATGAGCCCAAGAAACAAAAAGTCCACATAAACCAGAGACTCCATCAGCCTGAGACCAGAAGAACTGGATGGTGCCCAGCTACCACCAATGACTGCCCTGAGAGGGAACACAACAGAGAGTCTCTGACGGAGCACGGGAAGGGTGGGGTGCAGAACTCAAATTCTAGTAAAAAGACCAGACTTAATGGTTCAATTAAGACTGGAGGGACCCTGGAAGACATAGCCCCTGGGCTCTCTGTTAGCCCAAAACTAAAACCATTCCCGAGGCCAACTCTTCAGACAAAGATTAGACTGGACTATGGGACATAAAGTGATACTCGTGAAGAGTGTGCTTCTTAGCTCACATGAAACTAAATGGGCAGCTTCTGTCTGGAGGCCAGATGAGCAGGTGGAGAGGGTCAGGAGCTGGTTGAATGGACGCAGGAAATCTGGGGTGGAAAGGAAGAGTGTGCTGTCACAGTATAGGGAGAGCAATTAGGGTCACATAACAATGTGTGTATAAATTTTTGTATGAGAGACTCACTTGAATTGTAAACTTTCACTTAAAGCACAATAAAAATAAAAAAATCAAAACCAGGCCTGAAATATCCGTATTATTGCAACTAAAAGTGAGTTTCAGCTTCTGAAAACCCCTAAGAAACACCAAATAAACAAAGTGGTTTCATATTTCTTAGATTTTTCCCTAAATATAGTAACAAACTGCTGCAATGTATCCACACAGGCATTTTTGGCAATATCCAATTGTGCACTGAAAATACAGACTAGTGCACAGGTCGAAGGACTACACTGACTAAAAATTATAATAATAATATTCCAGGGCTTCATAAGCCCTGAATTACAAGGAACAGAAACAAATAGCAGGATTTTCTTAGAATTTCTGGTAATCTACAATGTTCTTAATATAGCAACACAAGTGAAACTAACCACTGCCTCAAAAAACAGTTGACAGGCTTTGTTCTGTATTTTTATAATTCGTTAATATTGTCAAATATTATACTTAAATACGACAATCAATAGAAAGTTAAAAAACCATTATTTCTTTAGAAGGGTAAGATTCTACTGAAATAAATGAATATACCCCCTCTCATTGTCAGAGGTAGTATAAAAGAGAAACGTATTATATTGAGAAAATAAAATGATGCAGGATGCACTCAGTAGGCAGGTTTCAAGTACCACAGGGCCCTGAGTGTGGGGTTTATAGGTTGGAGAAGGAGATGAGGAAAACCACACCAAGTATAGGGGATGACCTGGGAGGTGGCAGGCGAAGACTCTGCAGCAGGACAGAGTGTCACTGCTCATTCTGCCCCGAGTCAGCTCAGGCGCAGATTCTCTTAATTCCAAGTTGGAGAATAGAACATTTTTCCCTTATATGCTTATACTTCTTAGAACTAATGAATTTTTTGAAATTTGACAGTCAAGAACTAGGAGCTGTGGTAGTGCAGTCAGCACCTGCTCCGTGGGAGAAAGATGTGGCAATCTGCTTCCGTAAGGATTTACAGCCTTGGACACCCTGGAGGGCAGTTCTACTCTGTCTATAGAGTCACTACAAGTCAGAATAGACTTGACAGCAAAGTTTTTTTTTTTTTTTCTGTAGTCAAGAACTGAGAAATTGTTTCTAAAGGGGATAAAAAATTTTAATATTACAACGTATATGAAATATAATGTGAAATGATAAAAAAATTCGGGATCTTCATACAGAAAAGAATGAAGAAGACAAGATACTAACATTTTCAAATCACTGAAAAGGTTAACTACACTTTCAAATATTAATTAATGTAAATTAGCATTCTAGAAAGCAGTCTGCAATTTTTTTTTTTTTTTACTAAAAAATTATTTAGGACCTAAATGTGAAAAGTAAAACCATAAAATTCTTAAAAGAAAATGTACAGGCGAAGTTGTGGGACCTAGTGTTTAATGACAGATTATCAGATATGACAACAGAAGTTCAAGCAGCAAAAGACAAAACAGATCTACAGGACCTCATAAAAATTAAATACTTCTGTACATCCAAGGACTTTATCAACAAAGTGAAAAGACATCCTAAGTTTGGGAGAAAATTTTCAGCAACCATATATCAGATAAGGACCTAACATCCAAAATACATACAAAACGTCTATAACTTATTAACAAAAAGACAAACAACCCAATCAAAAAATGGGCAAAAGACTCGAATGGAAAATTTCCCAGAGAGGATATTCAAATGGCCAACATGAACATGAAAAGATGCTCAGCATCATTAGCCACTGGGGAGATGGAAATCAAAACCACAACGAGGTACATCACCTCACCCCCATTAGAATGGCAATGTTCTTAAAAAGGAAAAACACGAGGTGCTGGCAAGATCGTCAAGAAACTGGGACCACCATACATCGCTGGTGAGAATGTAAAACAGCGCAGCCATTGTGGAGAACAGCTTGGCAGTTCCTCAGAAAGTTCAACACAGAACTACCATATGACCTACTGATCCCTTTCCTAGGTATACACTCACAAGAAGTAAGGTGGGAACGCAAACAGAAACCTGTACACCAACGTTCACTGCGGTACTTTTCACAATAGCCAAAAGGTGGAAACAGTCAAAATGTCCATCAACAGATGAATGGATAAACCAATGTGGTATATACATACGACGGAATATCACTCAGCCATAAAGAGAAATGAAGTCCTGACGCACGCCACAACAGGGATGAAGCCTGGAAACATGCGGAGTGAAATAAGTCAGTCACAAAAGGACAAATACTGTATGATCTCACAGGCAGAAAATAAGCAAATATATAGAAACCAAAGATTATTAATGTTTACCAGGGGGGAGAAGGAGGGAGAAAATGGGGAGTTTTTGTTTGTGAGGCACTGAGTTTATACCAATGGTGGTGAAATAGTTTGGAAAAGGACAGCGATAATGGTTGTACAACATAAAAAATGTAATCAATGTCTTTGAATTGTAAAGGTGGAAGTTGTTGTATCGGCAAGATGTTTTAGTATGTACATTTTCACCACAATAAAAAGAAAAGGATTAAGTAGAATAGCTTTATTAGTACCCAATGAGTAATTAAATATTAACCATTTTATGATGGTATAAATCCTAAAACTACATTTTACCTTTTCTAATAATACTAATTTTTCCCTAAGATTTTTTTTTTTAATCTTTTTCAGGAAAACATATATATCATCTCAAAACATATGCTAGCTTCACAGTTACCTAATATGCTTGTTTTTACATGTAATGTTTCTTTTTCCTGGTGACACTTAATAATCTTAGGAAAAACTCAAAACCAGCTTCATAAAGGTAGATTACCAGTTTAAAAGAACGGAAGGACTATCAAAGTGGCAGCTGTATAGTGCAACTCCATGAAATAATGACTGCAAATCCAGTGAGCGACGTGCATTCCCGACAGCAGCACAAAGAAATTAGGACTCAGGTGTTACGCAAGCAACAGCAGGATTAGATGCCATTTAGAGTGCAGTGCCAGGAAACGAGCCAGCTATGACAAATAAAATTATAATCCTTTGAAAGGCTCCTGAAACTATGATTAAAGCAAATAATTAAACAGTCTTGCTATTTTAAGAAGGAAAAAAAAAGAAGCCTCTGGTATACTTTGAGTAGCCTGTAAGAGAACACTGTCCTGCCTAAGATAACTGGAGTCAGAGAGGAAAAAAAAAAAATCTAAGTAAATATCTGCCTTCACTTCTCAAATAGATACAACACATAATTACGCAAATTAATTTGGATGCTTTTAGAAAAATATAAACCATTCAATTATTCAGAAAAAAATGCTAGTGTCAGTCATATGGTTTTCAAATTTGTTTTTTCTTGAATAATGTCCTTATGCAAAACAGAGAAGTCAACTATTTTAACAGAAAAATTCCATACAGTACACTACAAGTCTGACTTTATTAAAAGCATCCAAAAAGATTAAAAATAAAATCAAGGTTAACTGAAAATTTAAAAACAATTCTAAATTATCTCTAATTTCAACTAAAACTTTATCTCAGCTTAATGTATTCTCTCCTATTCGGATCACCAAGCTTGAAAGGATACGCACACGCACGCACACACACACACCCACACACCCACACCCACACCCACACACCCACACCCACACACACACACACACACACACCCACACCCACACACACACCCCCCCTGAGCAAACCCTGCAGGCTAGGGTGTGCTCCTCTCTTGCAGAGGCCTTAGCTACAGCCACAGAGAAAGGACCTGCTTGGTGCAACGCACCCGTCATCACACAGCAGGGCTGGGGAGACTGCAAGTGGGAGGCACAATTCCCAGGAGTGGGACATCTCAGGCACCACAGACCCTAAGCCAGGGCTTCCAACTGGTTTGAACCGGTTCAGTCATAGCCAATGAACCAAACCAGAACAGCGGACTGCCACATCCTTCTCCCGCAGAGGCGCCGGTGGTTTTGAACCGCGGATCTTCTCACTTAGTAGCCGACCCTTTAACCACTCCGTCACCGGGGGCTCCTAGAACCATAACCAGAATGGGAAAAATTACGGGTCGAAGCCCTGGAAGGGGAGACTCAGAGAAGGTGTAGTGAGCCCTTTCAGGAGCCTGATGGTGGCGAATGGATGACTGACAGGACCGAGGAGAGCGACACACATTCAGAGCGCTGCGGTCGGCAGCCATCTTTAAGCAGAGTTGGCAGCCATCTTTAAGCAGGGCACCTCTGTTTCTGACTCTGCGCAAAATCTGCTGGGCAAGAGATCTATCTGGTTGCTATGCAACGCGGATGCTGTCCTTGTTTTCTAAGAAGGCCGTTAAGTTACTAGCAGGCCTTTGACCCAAGATTTTTCCCGTTCCGGCTACGGTTCTGGTTCACTCGAATTTTAAAATTCGGGTCTGTTCTAGTGTTACTTCCTCAGCCACGACTGAACCCGGAAGAACTGGTTTGAAGCCCTGCATAAAACGGGCAGTGAAGTGGGAGGAAAAGAAGTGTCTGCTCTTAGAACAATAGCTCCCACCCTGGGGTATACACTGCAGTCTCCTGGGGGCTCAGACTTTTAAAAATACTGATGCCCATCCTCAGGATTCTGATTTAACTGGTCTAGGCTGCTGCCTGGGTGCTAGGGTTTTTAAAAGCTTCCAGGTTACATTAACTCTCAAGCTCCATAACCTTGCTATTCAAAGTGTGATCTGTGGACCAGCAGCAGCATGATCACCTGGGAGCTTCTTGGATATGTAGAATTCCAAGCCCTACCCCAGACCTAATGAGCCAGAATCTGCATTTTGCAAGACTCCCAGATGATTTATATGCACAGTAAAGTTTGAGAAGTACTAGATGTCAAAAGAACTGATACTTTCACCATCCCAGAGGAAAACATCCTAATCCACTACATTGATAATGATGCTGACAGGAGGAAGCAGCAAGAACCTTAACACTTTGGGTAAAAGCCTCATACATGTAAGTAAAGACTTGCACACGAGTGTTTAGCAGCAAGAACCTTAACACTTTGGGTAAGCCTCATACATGTAAGTAAAGACTTGCACACGAGTGTTTGTAGCAGCTTTATCATAATAGTAAAACACCAGAAACAACCCAAACATCCATCAACAGGTGAATGGACAGCCATACAATGAAAAAATACTGAGAATAAGAAGGAAGTAATTATTGATACATGCTACAACACTGATGAATCTTAAAAAAAAATGCTGAATGAAAGAGGCCATATGATAAACAACATACACTACATTCCATTTATATAAAAGTCTGAAAATTCGAACTTAATCCTTAGTGATAGAAGGCAGTTCAGCAGTTGCCTGGGGACAGGTCGGGGAGTAAGGATGGGCAGGAGAGGGATCACCAAAGGACACGTGAAGACTTCTGGGGGTAATGGATATGTTCACTACATTAATTGTGGTGATAGTTTCACAAGTCAAAAGTTATTAAATTGTATACTTTAATATGCACAATTTATTATATGTCAATTATACCCCAATAAAGCTCTTTTTTTAAAAAAAATCACATAATCTTATTAATATGAAAATGATAAAATCAAAGTACACTAATTTCTCTACCTTATATAAACAGGAGTTAAGTTGAGCGATATAATTTAAAACTGATAAACCAACAGAGGTATAAATTTAACCTTTTGGTGACCCAATTATTTTCTGCTTTGAACTTTTTGTTGATACCATGTGTTTTCATTAATGGAAGCATGCTGAATCACTGAGTGTATCTGAATTTTTGGTAGGTAGTACAGATTTTTTTTCTTGCCCTCTCCCACAAGCTTACCCGTACTATCCCAAGTTACATATGTTATACCACTAATTCTACCCCAGAGTCTCCCCATGATCCACTGGTACATATGTGTACCACATAAAATTTTTCTGAATTTCTATTTTTCTACCAAAAATTCAGACACCTCATACAATATCCTGTAAAAACAGTAATTTGCAGCACATGCCTATTCCTTCCGTTTCAACAGATATACAGGTTCTCGCCTGCCGGCAGCATTTACTGTCAGTGGGGCAGGAGTTTCCCAGTGAACCCCAGAGGTACAAATAGTAAGTGACAGCTATATATACCACCAGTCAAGAAATTATACAATAAAATGTTAAGGAACAATGGTTGGAAAAGAGAAAGGTGGGAGGGAGATTTTAAACTGGAAATATACTAATTCTGTCATTGCTCATAGAAAGGAGTCAATAGAACTTTCTGAAGAAACAGATAACAAAATATACTATACAAAGTTATAAAGATAATCAGGTGGTACAAAAATTCAACCCTTTTATTATTAGAATAAACCTGCCAACAGAACAAACCAGGAAAACATACAGCATCGTTAAGATCATTTTTAAAAATATCAAAAGTACCAAAATCAGAAGTCACAGGAAATCATAATGATAGACCTAACACCAAACATATCAATAAATTTAAATGAACTATATTTATTCATTCAGTAATAAAAAGACTGTTTGGATCACAAAGCAAAACCCAACTACAAGCAGAACATTAAGGCAAACCTAAAATAAAACAGAGCATGAAATTAAAAAATTGAAAGGATGGGTACAGTAGTACCTCTGTCAAACAAAAGAAATTAAAATATATGGAAAAAATCTCATAAACTCAACTAACAAGGGCAACATCAGGAGTTTTCACAAAAGTTGGCAGAAGTCATAATGTGATTAACATCCAGTGAAAGTCAGCAAACATTTTATGTAACTAAAATTCCAAAAAGGAGAGGAGAGGGACCATAAAT
Source organism: Trichechus manatus latirostris (assembly GCF_000243295.1). Taxonomy (NCBI): domain Eukaryota; kingdom Metazoa; phylum Chordata; class Mammalia; order Sirenia; family Trichechidae; genus Trichechus; species Trichechus manatus. Next base: position 2,642,023 of record NW_004444137.1, on the reverse strand, counting down.
TACACACTGTGAAGTATAACTCAATGCTGAATTATGATTCAGTAAGAGACGTATGTCAGCAACTCATAAGGGAAAACAACTGACTCTTAGATACTTGTTTTCACTTTTCATCATTCTTGGCAAGAGGATAACGGAAAATAAAATTAAGGTCTGTAAGTCACTGCTTGGAAAACTATCAGATGGTTAATTAGAGTGTTTCATCAATCAATCTTTCACGTGCCGTAATTCAGCACTTCTAATTTCTAGTTATGGTATCAAATTAGAAAAATAAACAAGTAAAATACATGCCTAATTGTATCCAACTTAGCAACATTACTTACGTCTTTAAAAAATCTACATGACTCAAACAAAAAGAGGACAGGGAGCATAAACAAACATTTCAGGTCAACTGACAAACAATTCTGCAAACCTTAAAAAATGCTCTTGATTAAGCAATTCTTAACATCTAAAATAAAAGCCAAATAACCATTTAGGCAATAACAAAGGAAATATAACAGACGCATATTCTCTAAAGTTATATGACAATAATAAATACTGTGGAACTAATTAAACATTCTCAGAATAAGCTATGCTTTATTTCAGATAAACAAGAATGAAGTACCCGAAAAAGCCATAAGACTTGTGTAAAGCGGTGGTAAACCATTAAAATCTTTAAAAAAATCATCTCTGGCTTTTTATGAAAAAGTATCACATGCCTTTAAATCAAATGGAAAGCTTAAAAGGGATATACCTTGAATTTATGCATACTCTTTTTTTGTATTCATTACTCCAGACTCTTAATTTCTAATGTGAGGTACTAGAAAGTTTTAAATGCAATTATACATTTATAAGCATATTTCTTAGTTTAACATTTTATGTAACTGGAAAGAATATAATGACTAAATGTGCTAAGTGACAAATACAACACTTTAAACTTTGATAAAAAATTATTCATACCTTAATGCATATTCAAAGATACTCAATCTTACACCAGAGACTATTACAAAACCATGATAAAGCAAATGTTATGCTTCTTAGAACTGTATGTACATATTTTTGAGGGAAAAGAAAATCTAAATACTGTTTCATTTATAATTTATCTTCAAGAAGCCAAGTCATGGGAGGTATTTATCGATAGCCAGGATAAGTTTCAGAGAAGTAGTTGGTTCTAAATGAACTTACACCAAAAAGGTCAAAAATGAGAATGCGGTAGGACACTGCAAAACAGCCCAAAGAATGGAGTTTTCATCGTTCGCCAGCCAAGGAAGCAGCTTTCTATAGCTCCAACTCTCCTCTCCAAAAAGTTGCCTGTTAAAGTCATCAATAACGACCATGATGCAAAATCTAGTAGTCACTTCTCAGTGTTCATCTTATGTGACCTGTCAGCAGCATATGATGATCCCCTCCCCTCCTTGGGAAAACCTGGTGGCGTAGTGGTTAAGAGCTATGGCTGCTAACCAAAAGATCAGCAGTTTGAATCCACCAGGTGCTCCTTGGAAACCCTATGGGGCAGTTCTACTCTGTCCTATAGGGTCATTATGAGTTGGAATCCACTCGATGGCAATGGATTTGGTTTTTGTTGGTTTCCCCTCCTTGAAACACGTTCTTCACTTGGCTTTCAGAATACTGTTTTCGTCCTACCTCCTACCATGGCTAATCTGTCTTAGTCTCCTTCCCTGGTTCTTCTCCTTTACCCCACCTCTAAACGTTACGATGCGCCACGGTCCTCAGACATCTCTCTCCCAGTAACTCCCTAAGTGTCTCATCCAGTCTCAAGGTTTCATATAGCATCTACATTTTGATGACACCCAAACTGACATCTCAAGCCTGGATTACTTGCCTAAACTCCCAACTCATACCTAGTTATCTACTTGACATCTCCAATTGATATCTACTAGGCAGTTACCTTCACAGATCAAAGCTGAACTCCTGAGCTACACCTCCCACTCTATCTAGCAATGGGACAGCGATCACAATTCATTATCACAATGAACAACCAAACAAGTCTATCCTAGGTTACATCCTAGGAGCAACTTGGGGCTGGAGTGGAAAAGAGAGAATCAGACTTAGAAGTTCAGGCACAATTATTAAAATTTTAGGTACAGGCAGGCAGAAAACCAGGAGAGGGTCCAATCTGAAGATGAGAGGAAAACATCTGACAGAATTTGGCTTCCGGTCAATTCACTCTTTCAACTGGATAGCTGCCATGTGTCAGTTACTACACTAGATACTAGGTATAACCAAACCTTAACCAGGTTCCCTTGAGTCAATTCCGACTCATGGTGACTCCATGTGTGTCAGAGCAGAACTGTGCTCCAAACGGTTTTCAATGACTGATTTTTCAGAAGTAAACAGCCAAGTCTTTCTTCCAAGATACTAGAAATAGATGGAGAAACTCTTGAGGTTCTTACAATAGGGAGTAGATAATAAAAAGTAGTATGTAGATCAAGAGAAAGAAGACTAGGGAGAAATAGATGGGATGTAGAACAATCACCAGGAGTCCCAGCTGGATCCCGATCCTGGAAGGCATTAGAATACTAGAAGGCAGCAGAGCACAAATGCAATGGCAACACTCAAGGCAGAGGCCTAAACCAAGAAGTCAAGTGGGAGGGAGCAGATGAACAGCAGGCAAAGGCAGTGACAGGATGTAAAACTATAAGCAGGGGCACTTTGTATTTGAATCGGATACAAGAGATCACTGGTTAGTTGGCAGCAAAGAGGCAGAGTACCTGAAAGCCCAGCAGAAATGACTGTACAAGTCTCGGATACAGTGAATATGTGTAATTCTACGACCCAGTGGACAGTGCAGTAAAAGGCGTTTTCTTCCTGCATCATCTACGATATAATCACTTCTTCACTCAGGAAACCACGGAGTGCTCTCTATATGCAGTGTCTTGGAACAGGGCGGTAAAAAAGGCATACATAAATCCCACACTTGTAGAGCTCAGAATATCGCAAATTGAAGTCTGTAAGAAGTATCGCTGGTGAACCTGACCGTAAACAATGGGAACAAGGTACAAGCTCCCTCAGGAATGTGCTCATGCTCAGACACCTACCAGATGGCAGAGCAAAGACGAGAACCCACACTTTCTAAATCCATATCAAGTGATTTTCAACCGGTATGCCTGAACAGTTCATACAAGTCCACCACATTTTGATAATGACTAAAATGTAACTTGTCTACATCCAAATAAATATCATTTTATGGCAATAACTTTGAGAAAGAATGCTAAGCTGAGCAGAAATTGTGACATCATAAGAGCAACTTTACATGATAAGATATAGTGTAACGAAAAGATTTAAGATAAAGACGACAGAAAGAAAGATTATGCAGTAACCAACACATTGAAGAATACTCTCGCACAAAGACAGCTAAGCTGGGGCAGGTAAGAGACCGATTCCAACAACAAACTGGAGATGAGCAGTCAAGACAACAGTGAGATAGATGTATGTTTCTACTCTACTGTGGCACTTTGATAGACACATATTAGCGACTTATCTGGTGTTGCTCTGGGCCTTTTAATCGCTTCAAGTGTGCCCCAATTCTGATAGTCACGGCACACTAACCAACGTAAAACGAGAACCACTGCTTGAGAAGAGCTGTACTCTCCACAATTTCATGAAGGACTTTTTTGTAATACAGTATCTTTTCATTCTCTTGTACAAAAATATTTTCTATGTATTTGACCAGGAGAAACAGCTTTTTGTGATAGAAAAATGCATATGAACACAGATTTCCAATCACATGCATAAAAGCTAATTAGAGCATTTGAAAATTTTCAAAATTCAATTATTTTCATCTATAAAATTCTATAGTATAACAAAATCCTAAGAAAAAAGATGTTTGTTAAATAGATAAATGTTGTAATCCAGTTCTTCTAACATAATTACCTTGTATCTCAATGCAAATACAGCTTTGCATTTAAAGAGCTGAATTAAAGCTTTGCAATTTTATTTCATCAGAGAAAGGAAACGCATGCTGGAAATTCCTAGCATTTTAAAGAATTCGTGTGAAAGTCCGTCTACAAAAACATCATCCACATTACAATGTATTCTGCAAACTAAAATTCTAGTGACAGCCTATTTTTAATATTTCCTTATCATTACATAGCAATTCTTTGATGCCTCAACTGGAGGCAACTGAGCCTGCTCTCTCAGAGTTCCTAGTTAAGACAGAATTCTCAAAAATACTTGCTAGCTCTTCATGAAATATCACCTAATTTAAGTCTCTAGAAAGACAAAACTAGCCATCAGTGAGGTAACTAACATCTCCATCCCCACACACCCCCACTCCTCTGTCAGCGTGTCATGCCGTGGTGGCTTGAGTGTTGCTAGGATGCTGGAAGCTGTGTCACCAGTATTTCAACTACCAGCAGGGTCACCCATGGTGGACAGGTTTCAGCAGAGCTTCCAGACTAAGACGGACTGGACAGAAGGAGCTGGTGCTCTCCTTTTGAAAACACTGGTACTGGAAACCTTAAGAACAGCAGTGCAACACTGTCTGATACAGTGTCGGAAGATGACCCCCTCAGGTTGGCAGGCGCTCAAGCTGTGATCGGGGGAGAGCTGCCTCTACAAAGCAGACTCAAACTTAATGACCTGGATGGAGTAAAGCTTTCGAGACCTTCCATTTGCTAATGTGGCGTGACTCAAAATGAAAAGAAACAGCTACAAACATCCATTAATCATCAGATGTTTGCAGCTGTTTCTTCTCATTTTGAGTACAAAGGAATGTACACGGTATGAATTTAGGAAAACTGTAAGTCATCAAAAATGAAATGGAACGCATAAAGATCACTTTCCTAGGAATTAATGAGCTGAAATGGACTGGTATTGGCCATTCTGAATCAGACAATCATATGGTCTATTTTGTTGGGAATGACAAACTGAAGAGGAAGGGTGTCGCTTTCTTCATCACAAAGGGCATTTCAAGATCTATCCTGAAGTACAACGCTGTCGGTGACAGGATAATATCCATACGCCTACACGGAAGACCAAGTTAATACAACTATGATTCCAATTTACACACCAATCAATAATGCCAAAGATAAAGAATTTGAAAATTTTTACCAACTTCTGCAGTCTGAAATAGATCAAACATGCAACTGAGATGCACTGATAATTACTGGTGATTGGAATGAGACAGCTGGAAACAAGGATTGGTAGTTGGAAAATATGGCCTTGGTGATAGAAACTACCTGGAGATCCCATAACAGAAATTTGCAAGGCCAATGACTTAGTCATTGCAAATACCTTTTTCAACAATATAAATGGCGAATACACACGTGGATCTTGCCAGATGGAATACAGAGGAATCAAATCGACTACATCTGTGGAACAAGAACAGGGGCCGACTGCAGAACAGACCATCAATTGCTCATATGCGTATTCAAGTTGAAGCTGAAGAAACTTAAAACAAGCTTACAAGAGCCCAAGTACAACCTTGAGCATATCTCACCTGAATTTAGAGACCTTGTCAAGAACAGATTTGATGCACTGAACACTAATTATCGAAGGCCAGACAAGTTGTGGGATGACATCATACATGAAGAAAGCAAAAGGTCACTAAAAAGACAAGAAAGAAAGGTCTAGCTGTTGTTGTTAGGTGCCATGAAGTCTGTTTCGACTCACAGCGACCCTATGTACAAGAGAACGGAACACTGCCCAATTCTGCACCATCCTCACAATCACTGTTATGCCTGAGCCCACTGTTGCAGCCCCTGTGTCAATCCATCTCACTGACGGTCTTCCTCTTTTATGCTGACCCTCTACTTTACCAAGCATGATGTCCTTCTCCAGGGACTGATCCTTCCTGATAACATGTCCAACGTATGTGAGACGAAGTCTCGCCATTCCTGCTTCTAATAAAGCATTCTGGCTGTACTTCTTCTGAGACAGATTTGTTCCTTCTTCTGGCAGTCCACGGTAAATTCAATATTTTTCACCAATACCATAATTCAAACTCATTAATTCGTCTTCAGTCTTCCTTATTCATTGTCCAGCTTTTCCATGCACATTAAGCTATTAAAATACCACAGGTTGGGTGAGACACACCCTTAGTCCTCAATGTGACATTCTTGCTTTTTTAACACTTTAAAGAGGTCTTTTGCAGCAGACTTACCCAAAGCAATACATTGTTTGATTTCCTGACTGCTGCTTCCATGGGTGTTGATTGTGGATCCAAGTAAAATGAAATCCTTGACAACTTCCATATTTTCTCCATTTATCATGATGTTGCTTATTGGTCCAGTTGTGAGAATTTTTGTTTTATGTTGAAGCGTAATCCATACTGAAAGCTGTGCTCTTTGATCTTCATCTGTAAGTGCTTCAAGTCCTCTTCACTTTCAGCAAAGTTCTGTTATCTGCATATCACAGGTTGTTAATGAGTCTTCCACCAATCCTAATGCCATGTTCTTCTCCATATATTCCAGCTTCTTGGATTATTTATGCGGTATATAGATTCAATAAGTATGGTGAAAGGATACAACCCTGACATACAGCTTTTCCAATTTTAAACCATACAATATCCCCTTGTTCTGATCCAACGGCTGCCTCATCATCTATTTACAGGTTCTCCGTGAGCACAATTAAGTGTTCTGGAATTTCAATTCTTCACAATACTATCCATAATTTGTTATGAGTCACACAACAGAATGCCTCTGCATAATCAATGAAACACAGGTAAACATCTTTCTGGTATTCACTGCTTTCAGACAAGATCCATTTGATGTCACCAATGATATCCCTCATTCCACATCTTCTTCTGAATCTGGTTTAAATTTCTGGTAGTTTTCTGTCAAGGTATGGCTGTTGCCATTTTTTAATTATCTTTAGCAAAATTTTATTTGCATATGATATTAATAATATTGTTTGACAATTTCCGCATTCTGTTAAATCACCTCTTTGGAATGGGCACGAACACGGATCTCTCCCAGTCAGCTGGCCAGGTAGCTGTCTTCCAAATTTCTTAACATAGATAAGTGAGCACTTCCAGCGCTGCATCCATTTGTGGAAGCAGCTCAATTGGTATTCAGTCAATTTCTGGAGACTTGTTTTTCGCCAATGCCTTCAGTGAAGCTTGGACTTCTTCCTTCAGTACCACTGATTTTTGATCATATGCTACCTCCTGAAATGGATGAATGTCGACCAATTCTTTTTGGTACAGTGACTCTGTTTATTCATTCCATCTTCCTTTGATGCTTCCTACTATTCAACTTTTTGTCCACAGGATCCTTCAATATTGCAACTTGAGGCTTGAATTTTTTTCTGGAGTTTTTTCATCTTGAGAAATGGCAACCAAGTTCTTCCGTTTTGGTTTTCTAACTCCAGGTTTTACACATTTCATTTTAACACTTTGTGTTGTTGAGCTGTCCTTTGAAATCTTCTGTTTAGCTCTTTTCTTCCATTTGTTTTAGCGACACTAGTTCAAGAGCAAGTTTCAGAGACTCCTCTGACATCTATTTTGGTACCTTCTGTCTTTTTAATGACCTTTTGCTTTCTTCATGTATGATGTCATCCTACAACCCTCATGGCCTTTGGTCATTAGTGTTTAATGCATCAAACCTACCTTTCAAATAGGGTCTAAATTCAGGTGGGATATATGCACTGTTGTACTTTGGCTCTCGTGGACTTATTTTTATTAGTAATTCTACTAATATAATTTAATTTACAAAGGCTAAACAAGACAAATTATAAGATCTTCCCGACACATATTTAAAAAAAGCATTTGATAAACTTCAACACTTATTCCTGATTAAAAAATAATAGCAAACTCCTAGCAAGTTGAAAAAGAAAACTCTAAACTTGTTAACTGGCAAAAAATTACAGCCATTCATCAAAGTCAAAAGAAAGATAAGGATGAACACTCTCACCTCAGCAAACTAATATTGCACTGAGGGCCTTAGCCAATGTGAAAAAATATGAAAAATATTAAGATTAAAATGTTAGGAAGAGAAAAGATACACACTTCATTACTTATAGATTATGAACTTTTCATCTGGAAAGCGAAAGAAAATTAATTGAGAAAGAAAAATAACACAAGTAATTAGCAAGCCGGCTTAATACAAAACAAGTACATAGAATAGTAACTTTCCTACAGACCTACAATAATTAGGCTGAAACAGAAACGGGAAAAAAGATTCCATTCAAGGGAACAAACACTACAAAATAGCTAGGAATAAATTTGAAGGGGGAAAAAAAATACAAGACCCAGACCAGTGTGAAAAAAACTATAAAACTTTCTTGAAGGACATTAAAAAATGAATGACTACCTCCACCCCACAAATGAGAGCCATGCACATCATAGATAAAAAGATATAATATCATAAGTATGTCACTCCAGTCAGAGTCTTAATAGAGTACTTTTTTCCCCTTTGTTTAAAAAAACAAATAAATTTTAAAGTCATTTGGAAGAATTGATGTGTGAGAATTGTCCAAAAAAATCTTCAAGGAAAAAACAGAAAAGAATAATGAAAGGATCCTAGTACTCTCTAGATATTAAAATTTTTAAATTTGCTCTAAAGCTGTAGAATTTGAATTAGGGTGGTACATTAAGAGACAATATCTGCAACATATTTAACAAGCATAGAATTAATACAAAAATGCCTTTTCAATAAATAAAAACCAAAAAAATCCCAAACCCGTTGCTTTCGAGCCGATTCCGACTCATAGTGACCCTATGCCTTTTAAATAAGTACTGATTAAATAATCCTATAGAAAGGAGGATAGAAGATATGAAAAGATGATTTACAGAAGTGAAAAGGCAAGCCTAACTTTGCAAAGATAAAATATTACACAAGCATTTGGGGAAATGCAAATTAAAACGCTGACAAACATGCTTTTTACCCTGGCAAAACTTAGAAACTAACCACATTAAATGCTGAGAGGAGTATGAGAAACCAGGGACTCTCATATAGCTGATGGGAATATGAAATATTACAATCCTTTTGAATACAATCTGAGAGGAGTTATTAAAATGTGAACCTTAAAACTATAATTCCATGTTTAAGAACCTATCCTATAAACACACATACTTAGACATGAGCATAGTCACTGCTTAATTATAAATAGCAAAAAGAGCAAAAAGAAAAAAAGCAAACAAAAGCCCAAAAGCTAAATGTCCATCAATAAAAAAATAAAATTTTAGGTAAGACTTTGTTATAGATCACTATGCAGCAGTAAATAAAAAGATTGATATTTACTGACATGTAAAAATTTCCAAAATTTATAATTCTAAGTATATAGTATGATCCTTTTTATGTAGAAAAAAATCTAAATCTATAAGTATACGTTTGTGTGTACAGGTATTTAAGAGATACAGATATTTTAAGTAAAAACTTAAGTCAAATTATACCCTATTTTCTAATAAACACCTCCATATGTCATGTCACAACACATAGGAGGCATAAACTTAAACATATTCTGTTCTATTTAAAACAACCAGCTATAAGCCATGATTGCCTAGTTATAAAAATATTTTGGTCAAAGTTTACGTATCAAGAAGATGTACAGCTTTTTCAGTGTGACATTTAAGGTCATCTTCAGCATGGTGAAATGAGAATTTAAATTGTGCTCACCTATGTCATTAACCACAGCTCTTATTTTGGAGACAAAAGGCCCAACTTCACTGGAATGCATTTTGACTCTTTCCTTAAGGTCAGCACCTGCAAAGGGTTTTATATATAAATATAATCTAGTCATAAACAACAATTTAAGTCAAAGAATAGAAGGTTTACTTAAGATTCATATATAACTTGAAGATTAACTGAATTCATTTGTTAAAGGAATTTTATTAAGTTTTCCTTTTCAACGATCACCATCAACACAAATACTTGTTCATAAATTTAACATACACTTAAAACAGTCATTCTCAAACTTTTTGGTCTCCCTTTACACTCTCAGAGCAAGGGATTTAGTTTGTGTGAATTATATCTAACGATGGTTACTGTCTTAGAAACTGAAACTAAGAAATTTTTAAAATATTTATTCACTCAAAAAATAACAAACAAACCCATTAATGTTAACATAAATCGCTACAGATTGGGGCCACTATCTGCAAAGACACCGACAGCTGTACCCAGCACTGCTTTCGCCCAATCGTGCAAATGTCACAACGGTGACAAGGGTGATGTCTTAGTGTCAAGAAAATCCTTTTTTTACTTCGTGGATGCCTGCCTTCATGACTGCAGACCACATATGAGAATCACTGGCTTTAAAGCATGTACAAACTGACAGCTTCATAATTATGGCTTCATCACAGAAATACTGAACAGAAAAAAAAGTAAACATATGAATTCCCTAAGGGATCATTTGCTCTTATGGCTCAACAAAGACATTTGTTTTGATAAAAATTAAACCTAAGAAAAGGTAGATCCTTTTTTAAATAAAGTACAGCAAAGTAAAACTATGGTACAGTAATATATACACTATATATATATAAATTTATACTCCACATATAAAAGCTTTACAGCCTTGGGGCACTTCTACTGTGTTCTATAGAGTAACTATGAGTTGGAATTGACTCAAAGTCAATGGGTTGGTTTTTTTTTTTTTTTTTTTTAAGCTTATACTCAGCTATTAATCTCTTATTTAGCCAATAACAAATTGTGACTATACATGTTATCAAGTACTTGCTAGGCTTGGAGCATCAATAATTTCACACAATTCTAGTAGGAGTGAAAATTGAAGTTGAAAAAGCACATATTCTATAATTCACCAATACTTCAGTACATATACCCTAGAAAATCTCTCAAACAAGGAAATCAGCACAATAACATTCAATGCAGCACGTACAGAATAGCAAAAAATTAGACATAACCTAAATATCCAAAACAGAGAATGGATAAAACTGGGACATATTTATACGACAGATACATAAAAAATATAATAAATACATATGTGTATATGTAGCATGAAAATAAATTAATTAAGAGTATAAACAGATAAATCTAACAAATAGTGTAGAAAGAAAAGTATAACTGCAGAAAGATACACAGGACGACAACATACATTTGAAAAACATAAGGAGAACGCTGTTTAGGGATATAAAGCATGCATGGAAATGGCCCATACAAATTCAAGTTGGTGGTTATCTCTGGGGAAAGGGAGAAAGACGTGTGATTGGCAAGAGGTACATGAAGGACTTCAATTTTATTAATAATGTTTTATTGCTTAAGTTAAGTGGGTACTATTATGTTACTCTTTAAAGTTTTTATATGTCTAATACATGTCTTCATGGTTAATTTTTTTTCCACGAAGAATTAAAATCTGGCAAGAAAGAAAAAAGTCAGTAGGGCTCCCAAATTTTGAACTAGTAGGGTGCATTTAAGAGATGTAAAAAAAGGACTCAAATCACTGCCATTTAGAATTGAGAGTACAATTTTAAATTGAGAATGCAAAATTTTGCTTAGTAAATGTTATTACCTACTGGTTACTAAAAGTAGCTAAATGTAGTGAAATATGGGGGAAGGGGAGAGATGAAGAAAGGAATGAAGAGGAACAAAGCGGGGAAGGAAGCAGGCCAGAAGGACAAGGACAGACAGGGCCTCTGGAGCAGGGCCGGCAGCAACTCCCTGTCGCTGCAGTGGGACATCCAGTCACTCCTGAGGCCTCACGGTGGGTCACACCCATCACGCTGCCCCTGACTCTGCAGCTGTTGCGCCAGTGCAGCTCTTCCACAAGCTTGTTTAACTTTTCGACTTCCCAGCATACTTTGAAAATCACACTCTGGGGTTAAAAAGACTGGACAGCTAGAAGCCATTCTGTGACCTAAAGAGAATCAAGGTTTGCTCTTCACACAGCCCTTCACAGCACACCACTCCCCGCTGAGAGATCTGGAAGATGTGCTCAGTTATTTAGTTCTGCCTTATCCACAGAAGAATGGTGTAAGGCATCTTCACGAATCAAGGTTTATTTTAGAAATAATTCGGCTTCTCCACATGTTAGACACTTGTGACCTTAAGACTACTTTGGAAAATTTTTAATATCCTTTTTCTTATTTTTTAACTTTGGAAAAATACGTTGATAAATCAAACATTCTGAACCTAAAAGTATCATTTCACTTCTATTCTTTCTGAGGCCATAATTTTTTTATTTGACTGTATCCAAAGTTTTCCTTGAGGCCTAGTGTTTCTCTGTTCTATTCCTTTTTTAAATTGAATCCTATAATTCCATGACCACTAACCTCAAGTGGGCCCTTGTGCTGCCGGGAAGCCTACTGTATTTCCCTAGTCAACTCATTCTTCCCTCTCCCCTCAAATCCCCAAGCCTTCTACCCACTACTTAACAGCAACTAACAAACTGAAACAGTCCGAGGAGAAATGCCACCAACACTCACCATCAAATCCACCCACCTGCCAGGATTTGAACCCGTGTACTCTACCCTCCCTCATGTCACTATGGACAAACAGTGTCACTGTAGTGTATCTCCCTTCTCTGTAGCGTCCAACTTCTTACATCCTGGCTGCCTTAGCTGCTCTCCATTGTCCTCAAACAGTTATCTTACGTATTCCATCCAGTATTTGGTGGAATAACTGGTCTGATGTAAGCTATTCCATCATAGTTGGCCACGAAAGTCCACTCAAGTGTTTTAAAGATGGACTGTGTTACAACATCATTATATGCTGATGGGAATGGTTGTGTAAAGAGGGATAATGGTGATGATACCAGCCAGAGACGGGATAATTGCTGAAGAGATGTCCTTGAGTAGACAAGAAGGGATTACTTCTAGTGCACAGTGAACAGGCTGGAAGCAGACAGGCTGAATGCCACCTCTTTTCCCCTACAAAGCATATGCTGAGTCATACGCTGTGGAGGCTAAGAGGCCTAGAAGAAGGCGGCAGCTCAGAACTCTCAGCAGTCTCATGGGGCTGAGGAGATAAACACTGGAGTTTAGGACCAGTGAGTCAGCCAGAACTTAAGAAATAATAAGATAATGGAGGAAAAAGAAACCACAGAGCCCCACTTGGAGAATTTCTCTTCAAGGCATACACGAGTTTCTAAACAATCTCACGGAAGCAGGAAGAAAAAAAATTGGAGTTCAGGGCTGGTCAAGGAGGAAACCTATAAACACCCCAGGCTTTCAGCTTAGACTCCTGAAGGTTAAATATAAAGTGGAATACATGCAAGGAAAACCACACCAAGACCAACTGCCAAAAACCAAAGACAGAAAGAAAACCTTAGAAGCTGCCAAAGAAAAAAGGCACATGAATAACTTAAAAAGAATAATGACTGCCAGCTGACTTCTCAAGAGAAAATGGACGCCAACATTAAACTGAAGAAGGAAAGTATCTGCCACTCTACATGTCTACACCAGGAGACACCATCCTTCAAATATGGCGGAGAATGAAGACATTCTTACACACACACAGAACTTATCACCAGCAGGCCCACTAAAACAAACACCGCAGGGAGTTCTTCAGGTAGATTATGAGAGTAGGTATTAAAATACCTAAGTGTACACTGCTAATGGAGAGATACACTTTAAAATACAGGGGCACAGAATGGCTAAAGTTAAAGGATAAAAACATGCAAACACTAGCCAAAAGAATGGGAGAAAATACATACAAATCATATCTCCGATAAGGGATTTATATCCAGAATATATAAAGAACTCCTACAACGCAATAAAAAAAGACAAATACTCAATTAAAAATGGGCCAAGGATTTGAATATACACTTTTCCAGGGAAGATACACAAATGGCCAACAAGCACATGAAAAGATCCCAATATCATTAATCATCAGGGAAAAGCAAATCAAAACCACAATAAGATCCTACTTCATACCTGGTGGCACCGTGGTTAAGAGCTTATGGCTGGTAATCCAAAAGGTCAGCAGTTCAAATCCACCAGGCACTCCTTTGGAAACCCTACGGGGCAGTTCTACTCTGTCCTGTAGGGTTGCTATGAGTCGGAATCGACTCGATGGCAACAGGGTTTGTTTTTTTTTTTTCTTTTTCGCATCCTTTATGATGGCTACAATAAAAAATAACAAGCACTGGTGAAGATGTGAGAAACTGAAACCCTCATGCGCTGCTGGTGGAAGTGTGAAGTGATGCAGCCACTTTGGAAAACAGTCTGGCAGTTACTCAAATGATTAAACAGTGAATTACCATATGACCCAGTAATTCCACTCCTAAGTATACACCCAAGAAAACTGAAAACTTAGGTCCATACAATACTTTTACATGAATGTCTATGGCAGCATTATTTACAGTAGCCAAAAGATGGAAACAACCCAGTGTCCATCAATACAATGTGGTATATCCATACAGTAGAATATTATTTGGCCATAAAAGGAAATGAAGTACTGATAGATACTACAACATGGATGAACCTTGAACACATTATGCCAAGTGAAAGAAGCTAGCCACAAAAGGCCACATGTGATTCCATTCACAGGGAATGACCAGAAGAGGAAAACCAAGCGAGGTAGAAAGCAGATTACTGGCTGCTTAGGACTGGGGGTAGCGGGGAGCTGGGGGAGGACGTATAGAAGGGAATGATGGCTAAAGGCTACTGGGTTTCTTTTTGAGGTGATGAAAATGTTCTAAAATTGACAGTGGTGATAGTTTCACATATATATGAATATCCTAAAAACCACTGATTTGTACACTTTAAATGGGTGAATTATATGTGTGTGAATTATATCTCAATAAAACTATTTTTTAAAAAACCCACAAATCGGAAACATAAGATAATTTTATAGCCAGAAAAGAGCTGAAGTACTGGTATAGATATAGAGCATTAAGAACTCTGATTTAAATACCTTCAGGATTAGAATTGGTACAATCACTTTGGAAAGTAATTCCACTCTGAGAATACATACCCAAGTGGGAAAAAAAACCATTGCCATCAAGTCGATTCCAACTCACAGCGACCCTATAAGACAGAGTAGAACTGCCCTGTAGGGTTTCCAAGGAGCGGCTGGTGGTTTCGAGCTGCCAAGTTTTTGGTTAGCAGCCAAAGGCTTAACCACTGTGCCAGCAGGGCTCCCACATACCCAAAAGAAATGCATAACATGTACACCAAAAGACATGCACTTATTCATAGGAATGTCATTTCTCATATCCAAAACCTAGCAACACCCCAAACACCCACCAACAACAGAACGTTTGTAAAATGATTGTGCTACTCCTACAAGCAAAAGAACTGAATCTTACAAATATTTTGAGCAGAAGAAGCCAAACTTAAAAGAGTACATGCTGTATAATCCCAGTTACATAAAGTTCGAAAACAGGCAAAATTAGTACCTGGTGACAGAAGTTAGAATATTCCCCCATATCTTTAGGGGAGGCTGTTAATGACTGGGAGGGAGGGATGACTGTGGCATGCTGACTATGGGTAATGGTTACATAGGTGAGTTAACTTTGTAGAAATTTACTGAACTACACACTTGTGTGCAATTTTCTTTCTGTAAGTACATTATATTTCAATAAAAATTTTCCATTAAATAAAAAAATCCCTGACTCCATGTCCCCTCCCCACTCTAACTTCAACAAATTTCTCTCCTCCTTTTCAAAGCCAAAATTCCTTAAAAGGGCTGACCTATCCATCTCCCACCCTGTAATCTTACACTCTGCCAGTAAGCAAGGGGACAAAAAGACAGACAATAAAAAATAAACATAATAAATGAATAGCCTACATAGAAGATGATGTCATGGATTGAACTGTGTCCCCCAGAAATATATGTATCAATTTGGCTAGGCCATGATTCCCAGTATTGTGTAACTGTCCGCCATTTTGTCATCTGATGTGATTTTCCTATGTGTTATAAATCCTATCTCTATGATATTGATGAGATGGGATTAGTGGCAGTTATGTTAATGAGGTAGGACTCACTCTACAAGATTGGATTGTGTCTTAAACTAGTCTCTTCTGAGATATAAAAGAGAGACGTGAGTAGAGAGACATGGGGACCTCATACCAAGAAAGCAGCACCGGGAGCAAAGGGTATCCTTTGGACCTGGGGTTCCTACCCAGAGAAGCTCCTAGTCCAGGGAAAGATTCATGACAAGGACTTTCCTATAGAGTCGACAGAGACTGAAAGCCTTCCCTTGGAGCAGGTGCCCTGAATTCTGACTTCCAGCCTACTAGACTATGAGAGAATAAACTTCTGTTTCATAAGGCCATACACTTGTGGTATTTCTGTTATAGCAGCACTAGATGACTAAGACAGATGGTAAACTTTTTTTTGGGAAAAAGAGAACAGAAAGGGTGAATCTACAGCGCAAGGAGGATGAAGGGTATGGACTATGTTACAAGTAAATATTAAAATACAATATTAAATATTAAATGGGATCACAAAGGCCTTAGTGAGAACTTATAATAAAATTCAATAAGAGCCCTGTATTTTACGTTTCTACTAACACAGTATTTGTTTCTAAATCATTTTAAATGAACTTCAAATCTCCTGTTACATATTTGTAATTACATGTACTGTTTTGTCAGTAGCTAACACAGAATTTCATTCTAACTGCATGAAGTTAATACTTAACAATTTTGAGAAACTACGTAGCACCCTCTATAATAGCCCTGCTAAAATTTCTGGGCTTATTATTATTTAATATAAATTCCTTCTTTTAAATGTGTTTTAGAATTATTAATTAAATTCCTACTTATTTATATTTGTATTGGCCTAGTCCAGTGGGACTTTAGAAAAATTATGGGAAACAACGGGACTATTCTTTGTTGTGAATTCCAGGATGTCTAGCGTCTGTGGCTCCTACTAACAAAATGTCAGTAAAGCCTCCCAATCACTGTGACAACCAAAACTGTCTCCCACAATTCCAACATGCTCTCCGTGAGTTTTACCATTCCCCTTGAGAGCTAACGCTTTAAGCCAGTGGTCTTCAACCATTCTTGTCCCTATTACTGCCAAAAAACAAAAAACCAAACTCGTTGCCATCGAGTCGATTCTGACTCATAGCAACCCTACAGGACAGAGTAGAACTGCCCCATAGGGTTTCCAAGGAGCACCTGGTGGATTCGAACTGCCAACCTTTTGGTTAGCAGCTGAGCTCTTAACCACTGCCCCATTACTGCTCAAAGAATTTTTACGAACAATGCTCCCTTGAATACATGACGTTTTTAATGCTAACATCTAACTATTTTTATCATACATTTAAACGGTTCAAGGATATAATCTCTGGTGCACTGTAAACACCAGCATTTTAGAACTCGCATATCACTGTCCCTGTATCCAGGGGAATCCAAACACCAGTGATTTCTCAAAATCATCCATTCAAAAACATACAAACTCTTCCCTAAAAATAAGAAATGTCGTATCATTTCATTTTGTATTTCCATTCCACTTTCCCATGCTTTTTTCCTGAGATAACAGATGTTTATGCTTAAAAAAACTTCATTGTTCACCCTGTCAAATTTCTTTGTGACAAAATATGTATATAAATAATTTTTACTAAATTCCCTGCAACTATCAAGTACAGTGAAACCTGTGAGAGCCAACTCGACAGTACTGCCTTGTTTCTCTGGGTCTCGCGAGTTTTCCACCTTTGACGGGGTGCAATCTTATTACCTTTCTATCGCTCTCCGTAAGTGGGAAATTTTGCGTTTTCCTTCTCTGACAGGTTTCTGCCTTACACAGGTGTTGATTCTCATAGGATTTACTGTACTAAATGTAAGATTTGTCTTCTGGATTGAATTTTTATTACAAGTATTATTAGCACACAACTGATCAAAGCATAAATATATTACAAATCTGATAACTATTAAATACTAAAAGTAAACTTTCATTAGAAATTTGTCTCAATGAGACGGATGGGACTATTTCCCATTATCTCATATATCTGCATGAAAATCATTTACTGCTAGAATGAGGCAATGGTTCATCACCAATTTTATTCATGCTGAGACAACTTTTCACATAACAAGGAGGTATTATTACAGCAATGTCACTCAATTCTCTCAACTTCTTCAGAGCTGTAACTCTGTTGAAAATCGTATAATAATCAAGAAATATTTAATAACCTCCAGACAACTCTATTAAGTTGTCTTTAAATCATGTTACAGCAAAGAATCGAAAACTGCCAGAATAAGGAAAGAATCCCAGTGGAAGTTCGCAACATTAACGTTTTAAAACGTCCCTCTTTTGGCAGTTCGGAGACTTTCCCCCTCCCTAGAACAATGAAGCAAAGTAAGATCCAGGACGACTTTCTGTTGCAAAAGGCAGGAAGGGCAATCATAAAAGGGAAGGTAGGAAAGAATAACGGTAACCTACAGATCAGCCTGGACGGTTTCAAGAGTACGTACTGAAGTTGCAGATCAGGTACCGATTCCTTCGTAACTTTAACGTACCTCCTAGACACCTAGAAATATCCTAACACCAGTCTGTGGACCTCCATTCTTGGTCACTTCCTGCAGAGTTTAATTGCTGGGTCATACGCAATGTAAATGATGACCTGTAAAAGCTAATACCACAATTTTCCAAAGTGGTTCCACTTAAATAACCCACCAGCAGTGCTTGAGTGCACTGGTCCACATTATCATCAATACATTCCACTATCACACTTACTAAGTATATCCATCTAGTAGATGTGAAATGGAGTTTTAAGTTACGTTTCCCTCTGTAGTAAAAGATGAGATGATTCACAAATTTGTAAGGTATTACTATGCGGTGATCAAACTCATCTTTTCACTCTTGTTACAGTTTTTGCATATGTGCTGATCCATGCATCCCATGCTTTCTTGCTCTCGGTCCAGTCAGGCTTTTATTCCCTCCATTCAACCCAAACAGCACATCAAGATACCCAATGACTGCATTTTAACCCATAAGCTCCAATGGCTGGATTCTCCCTGTGCCCCTGAGACATTTCCAACTATGACCAGGAGACTGGTCTGTTCTCCTTTCCTTTACGGCTCTTATGTGGTTCCATCAAGGTTTCTTCAGTCATAAAAGGAGCTGGGACAGGGTCTCCCCTTTTCTAGTTTCTGGAAGAATTTATGTAAAATTTGAATTATCTGTTCCATAAATGGATTGGTAGAGCGTTCCATTAAAGTCATGGTAGCCAGGGGCTTTCTGCGGGGAAAGATTCTTAACTAGATTCATTCTCTACAGTGTTGTCAAATTACTCGAGTTTTCTATTTCTTAACTCAGTTTTGGTTAAATTATATTTTCTATTAATTTATTCATTCCGTCTAAAATTTCAAATTTACTGGCATAAAGTTGTTCTTAATATTATCTCACCAGGTTAGTCTCTGGAATGTACAGACATGGCCCCCTTTTTCATTCTGAATATTGTGTATTTGTTCCCTTGTCCTTGATGATCGTGCCAGAAGTGTATCAGGCTTTTCAAAGAAGCAGCTTTGGGCTTTATCACCCTTACTACTGTGTGTTTTTTATGTCATTAGTTTATGCTCATCTTCATTTCCTTCCTTCTATTCTATTTGTCTATTATGTAATTATTTTTCTAGCTTCTTAAGGTTAATGCTTAGTTTATTAATTTTGAGCCTTCCTTTCCCTAATTTAAAGTACCACCTTAGCTGTATCACACAACATTTAAAGTACAGTATTTCTGTTAGCATTTAGTTCTGAGTATTTTCTAATTTCCATTAAGAGTCCTTCATTAGCTGCAAGTTATTTAGAAGTGACTGTAAACTTCCAAATGTAAGGGACATTTCCTAGTTACCTTTTTGTAAATAACTCCTAACTTAACTGCCTCTGGTAGGAGAATGTACTCTAATGACAGCAGTACTTTAAAATCTGTGGAGGTTTTATGTCCTAGCAGATGGCCAGTTTTCATAAATATTCCATGCGTGTTTGAAAACACTGCACAGTCGCCAACCACTGAGGGCAACGTTCGATTTAGGTACTGTGATGGTTAAGATCGTATGTCAGCTTGGCAAGGCCATGATTCTCAGTGTTCTGGCTGTTGTATAATGCTGTGATCACTTCCCTGCTGAAATGTGGTACGTGACCACCCCCATGATGGAATCTGCTGAGTGGTACCGCCAGGGGTGGGGCCTGTGGCAGCTCACCACCCCCTCAGCCTTCATCTCTCCACCCTCCGCCGGCTACTTCCTTCCTGCTTGCCTTGCCAAGGTTTTTGGCTTGTTCCAAACCCAGCAGCTGCCTCTTGTCATCTCACCTCCGGTTCTTGGAACCTGAGCTATCGATCTCCGGATTCGTCGACCTTCACAGCCTGCAAGCAGGAGTCCAGCTCCCCAACCTGCTGATCTTGGGTTCACCAGCGTGAATCAGGAGAGACGCTGAGGTCTTGCCTGCCCATCTTGGAATTCATGGACCTTCGCAGCCTGTGAGCAGGAGCCCTGCTCTCCGACCTACCGACCTTGAGTTCCCCAGCTTCTGCGGCTGCATGAATGGAAGAGGCCTCTACCCTGATCCACAGACTGGGGACGTTCTAATCTCTACAATCGCGTGAGCTGTCTCCTTGATATAAATCTCTCTCTATATATATTTATACGCTTTACTGAGTTTGCGTCTCTAGAGAACCCAGCCTAAGACAGGTACATTACATTAACCCTCAGTATACCAGGAAAAACAGTCAAAATCATTTATCATCTGGATCCAGTGGACCCTTTTTATTTTATAGTTAAATCCTTTTACAAATAATTTATAGAAAAAATAAAAGGATAATTTTAAAAACTTTATTAGAAATTTTTATAAAAGTTTAAACATAGCAAATCCATATTTTTATTTTATATTTTCCTGGTCTGTGCATTTATGTGTATATACTCACCTCTCCATACGCGCGTGCACGCACACGTGAAACGGGCTATATGTTTTCAATGCAACCGTTCAACTGACATGCACGAACCTAGAACATACAGTCTTATAAATATCAATTCTAGATTTCAAATACATCTCTAATTGATTCTAGCTTATCATTACTTCTGGTTCTTCTTCAGCACATGCATGGTGAAAAAGCAACGCTTTTGAAAACCTCGATGGCTCATCATTTTTTTGAGAGGACAGCCATATTCTTTGCTCCATAACTGCAAAATGCTTTCATTTTTACATTTATGTTAGAATAATCAAGTCAATAATCTGTTTTTATTTCTGCCATCTATCTCCTTCCTAGCACCTTCCTATATACACCTGCCTTCAATACCTTCCACTTACAAGTTGTATCAAGTAAACGTTCATGAATAAATATTACATGAGATGCAAAAATACTGGCACACATCCTTGTAGCAAAATGGGATGGTCCAGGTTCTTGTCACAACATATTACGTGGCAAAGTTCTTCCTGACGAATGACTGACAGGATGTGAATTCCATTTCTCCTTTTTGTAAACCACAGAAATATGTTGTTCACTCATCGATTCTTGAGTCTGAGAAAATTCATCTAGGACACTGTTAGCTGACAACCCATCATCTGAGATTTTCCATCTATGATTAATCTCACCACCATCATTAGGGCCTAGAGTACTGCTGTCTCTTTGTATCCCCTGTCTTATCTATTTCAGAACTGTGAAATGTCTTCCTCTATCATTCTTCTTGTCTTTGCTATTACAAGTTGAAAATGAAATATTCTGAATTCTCAACTGTGTTCAAAGAAAGACTACAAATACAGTATCTCCAGACTTCTTTTATACCTTCTTAAAAGAAGACACGATTCTTTGGACAACACAATAAGAAAACTGAAAGGTGATGCACTAGTAATGATTTGACTATTGTATCATCCTTCTAGCCAATTCCATCATTCTTCCGTTTTCTTATTTCAGTTCTTTTTAGCATAGTTGGGGATAACTGAGGAATAATGATAAAAGCACTCACTGGATGATGAAATTACCAATATGTTTTAAGATAGGGACATATGGGATAAGACCCCATAATTTCTCTTAGAGTCATAAAAGGGTCTAATGGATCCATATGGTAACTGCAAGAGAGAATAAATTTTCTTCTGTTTTTTTAAATACTAAATTTTCTGTTCTTCAGAAGACCTCTAAAAAAAAAAAAGTCATGAAATATCAGTCTATACAACAGAACTGTTCAAAAAGAAATACAGAAACTAAAAATGGATACAGGGGGCTCTGATGGTATAAAGGTTAAGCTTGTTAACTGGCTTATTCAAAATCTTCCACAGCAATGACTTTTTCCTGTTTATTAATTACTGAGAAAGGTGTGATAAAAACTACCGTTATGATGGTGGATCTGTCAACTTTTTCTTATAGTGTGATATTTTTACACTATATATTTTGAGGCTGTTTCTAATAGCATAAAATTTGAGAATTAATATACCTGCCTGGGAAACTGAATCCTTTGTCATTATGTAGTGACCCTCTTTATCTCTAATAATTACTACATCTAGTTAAAATTTTTACTTGAATGCCTATTTTACTAGTATCTATTAATTATAATCATTAATCTATTTTATTGATATTAACACTAGTATCAATATAACTACCTTTCTTTTAGTTAGTACTAGACTAGTACCTTTTTCTACCCTTTAACTTTCAACCCATGTCCTTACATTATAGGTGTGTTTGGTATAAGCAACACAGTGATGATTTTTTTTTAACATAGCTGTTATTTCCTTTTAATCACATTAACTGTGAATAGTAACTGATTTAAATCTATTCTACCATTTTATTGTGGCATATTTATCCTGTTGGTTCATTTTCTTCTCTCCCTCACATTGCCTTTATTTTTTTAACCATCTTCTGGATTAACTGTTTTTCTTATTTCATTTATTTAGAAGTTATTTGCTTTTTGTCAATTACTTTAGTAACAGTAATATCCTCACCATTTTAGCACATGTACTTAACTGAACAAAGTATCAAGTTAATCAGTACTTTTAACCTTCTCCTAAATAATACAAGAATCTCAGAATGCTTTCATTCTGATTACTCTCCTACCCAGAAATATGCTCTGGTCATGCAGGATTGTAGTTTTACCTCTTTTTACCCCTAACAAATTAACAGCCAGGCACTATGACCACTGCGTCACCAAGCCTCGCTTCCTAACAAATTAGTATGATTACAGCATCCCGTATTTAACAGTATCTTTGCTTGTCGAATCTGATGAGATTCATTTTTCTTCTGCTCTTTTGTTCTAGAATTTTCTTTACTGAGATCTATTGAAGGTAAACTTTTCTTTCTTGTGTGAAAGTATTTTTCTCTTGCGGTCTTTACTGAAAGTTTATCTGAGTATAGAATTCTTGGCTGAGAGTTATTTTCTTGCATTACTTTTGAAGATTTATTTCCATAATCTTCAGAATTCCACTGTTACCTCTGAGAAGTCAACCGTCAGACGTACTGCTGTTTCTTTGCAGAAGATCCGTTTTTTGTTTTTGTCTTCACTGGGGTGGGGGGAGGCTCCCTGTTCCAAGTGCTCTTCTTCTTGTGCTGTTAGCCGAC
>NW_004444137.1:2589381-2618607 GCF_000243295.1 Trichechus manatus latirostris | reverse complement strand
GCTCTTCTTCTTGTGCTGTTAGCCGACGTGGAGTTTCACCATCAGTGTCGACATGGGATTTCCCTTTACTCTACTTGTAAATTGGGGTGGGGGGGGCTCCCTGTTCCAAGTGCACTTCTTCTTGTGCTGTTAGCTGACGCGGAGTTTCACCATCAGTGTCGACATGGGATTTCCCTTTATTCTACTTGTAAATTGGGGGGGGGGGGCGGCGGCATCCTGTATCTGTGATTTTGCATCTCAAAAATTCTGAAAAATTCTCAGCCATTATCTCATTCTCCCTTTCATCTCCTCCCAGAACTATGATTAAATGTCACTAAGAGCTTCTCAGGGATACGGTGGCCCAGTGGTAGAATTCTTGCCTTCCATGCAGGAGACCCAGGTTTGATTCCTGGCCAAAGCACCTCGTGAGTAGCCACCACCCATCTGTCGGTGGTGGTTTCTATGTTGCTACTGTGCTAAACAGGCTTCAGTCGAGCTTTCAGACTAGACCTAGGAAGAATGCCTGGCGATCTACTTCTGAAAACCAGCCTATAAAAACCCTATAGACCTCGTAAAAGTTACTTATGTTCATCAAAAGATTTTATCAAAAGAGTAAAGAGACAACCTATAGTCTGGGAAAAAAATTTTTAGGAATGATAACTGATAAGAGTCTAATATCTAAAATATGTAGAAAACTTCTACAGCTTAACAACAAAAAGACAACTCCATCAACAACTGGGCAAAGGAAATGAATAGACACTTCACCAAAAAGAATATTCAAAAGGCAACAGACACATGAAAAGAAGCTCCATGTCATTAGCCATCAGAGAAATGCAAATCAAAACCACAACGAGGTACCATTTAACTCCCACTAGGATGGCCAAGGAAACCCTGGTGGCACAGTGGTTAAGAGCTATGGCTGCTAACCCAAAGGCTGGCAGTTCGAATCCACCAGGTGCTCCTGAGAAACCATATGGGGCAGTTCCACTTTGTCCTATAGGGTCGTTACAAGTCAGACTCAACTCAACAGCAATGTGTTTTGGGGTCTTTAGGATGGCCAAGATAAAAAAAAAAAAAAAGGAAAATAACAAGTGTTGGAGGGGATGTGGAGAAATTGGAACCCTCATCCATTGCTGGTGAGAACGCAAAATGGTATAGTTGTCGTGGAAAACAGTCTGGCAGTTCCTCAAAAAACTAGAGGTGGAGCTGCCATATGACCCAGCAATTCCACTCCTAGGTATATACCCTAGAGATCTGACAGAAGTGACACAGACATATGCACAGCTACGTTCATTGCAGCACTATTCACAATAGCAAAAAGATGGAAACAACCTCAGTGCCCGTCAAGTAAAATGTGGTATACACATACGATGGAATACTACTCAGTGATAAAGAAAAATGAGTTCCTGAAACATCTTGGAACTTGGATGAACCTGAAGGATGTTATGATGAGCAAAATAAGCCAATCACAAAAAAACAAGTATTGTATGTTCTCACTTTTATGAAATGACAGACAGGAACAGGTAAATATACAGAAAATAGAGTTCATTAGTGGTTACCAGGGATGGGAGGGTGTATTCACTATCTGTTAATTTTGGTGATGGGAAAGGTAACACTGAATGATGGTTAAGTATATACAACTTGACAAAGATAAATGATGTCACTAAAAATACACAAGAAAAAAGCACTTGCTGGTAATTTCTATGGCATATATAATTTTGAAACAACGGCGAAAACAACCAAAAAATATATGCGCGGGTATATACGTATATATGCAGGTATATACATGTATAAGTATGTATATATGTGTGTGCATATACAGGTGTATACGTATGTATGTGTATATGCATCTATGTGACTGTATGCACACATATTCATATACATGATAAAGCACATAGGGGGCACAATTTTGAATACTTAGACGTAACGAAACACCTCAAAGGATTGATTTTCTAGGTTTGAAGGATCAGGATCACAGTTTCATGGGACATCTCGGTCAACTGGTATAATACAGTTCATAAAGTTATGTTCTATATCCTAGTTTGCTGAGTAGTGCCTGGGGTCTTAAAAGCTTGCCAGTAGCCATCTAAGATACAACTATTAGTCTCTACTCCTCTGGAGCAAAAGTGAAAGAAGAAAACCAAAGACTCAAAGAAGAAACTAGTCTACGGGACAAACAGTCCACACGAACCATGGCCTCATCCACCCTGACACCTGAAGAATCAGATTGGTGCCTGGCTTCCACTACCGACCCATTCTAATCAGGGCCACAATAGATGGATCCTGATAAAATGGGAGAAAATGTGCAACAGAACCTCAAATTCCTAAAAACAAAAAAATACAAAACTAGACCTACTAAACTGGTTGATACTGGAGGGCTCCCAGAGACGACTGCCCTGAGATACTCTTCAAATCTGGAACCAAAACTAACCCGAGGTCGCCTTGTCAGTAAATAACAAATCGGCTCAAAAAAGGATTACCACCCTAACTACAGTGCTTCTTTAAAAAAATCACCTCTATGAGACCAAATGGTCAACAATTACTTTAAAACAAAGGTGAGAATGTAAGAGGGCACGGAAGAAACTAGAATAGTGGAAACGGAAAAATCAGAATGGAAATAATGATAATGTTCCCACATTGTGAAGAATGTAACCATTGCCACTGAACAATCTGTATAGAAATTGTTGAATGGAAACCTAAACTGCTGTGTAAACCTTCACAAAAAACACAACAAAATATTATTTAAAAAAACAAGGAAAAAAAAAATCCCTATGGATCTCAACAATCCAACAGGCAACGGATCACGGGGATGGCACAGGACTGGGCAGCATCTCGTTCCATTGTGAATGGGGTCACCATGAGTTGAGGGCAAACTAGACACCACCTAACAGCAACAACAAAGACTTTCTCTCTTTACTCTTGTCTCTTCTTTTTCATATATCCAGTCACTCTGGACAACATCTTGAATAATTGATTAGCATTTTTCTTCTAATCTATTAATTTTTTATTCATAACATACTCTCAACATTAATCCACATTGGGCCCACTTTTATTTAGTAAGTCATTTAGTTACTTTTAATAATATAATAAGCACTCATGAACTCACAGCCCCAAACAAATGCTAGGAGTTTGGCGATAACGTCTAACCTCTCCTATGTCCTCACTTTTCCCCACAAAGGTAACTATCATCCTGAATTCTATGTTCAAGGCCACTTCTTTTATGCTTCACTTAAATGTAAACACGCTCGCTCTCCTTTCCATAGGTTTTCAATTAAATTTGTCATTTCCAGAGTTTTGTGTTTTTGTTTTTCAGGCTTGTCTGATTGCTTGTTCTTTGTTCATATTTCCAAACTTTCCTTTATTTCTTTAAACACATGAAACAGTGTTTTTTTTTAAAAATATTCTCTGTTTGCAAAATTCACCATCCGCAATCATTTCATGTCCCATTGTGTTCTCTGTTACCTCTGCTGCTTCTCACTCTGGGACTCTGCTTTTGTTTTGTTATTTTTTTAGTAATGGCTGCTCATTTTCTTCTGAACTTTATCTCTGGCAAGTTCTTTGAGGCCTGTATTCAAGTTGCATTACTCCAGAAATCTGTGTTTACTTATCCCAATAATCTGGGACCACTAACAACCCTGGACCACTTTAGATAAAATTCTTTGCTTGAGGTTTTTTTTTTTTGGACCATACAGATTATAAGAATGTGCACTAAAAGCATGTATAAGGTCTAGCTTGAGATTATTAATTCTCAGGGGGAGTTTTCCTCCCTTCCTTCCATGCATGCTAAAGTAGAGACAGACAAATGTATTTCTTGTCCCTTCTGACTAATATGTTCATTATTCATTTACTGTTACACTAAGGGTGTAGCCCCCTGGTGTCCCAGCTTTATAAGGGGACTCAGGTTAGACTCAGGTCCAACTTCCTTGGACGGACCATAGGTTTTACATCCTGTCCTTCGTGCTCCATAAAACCTTCCAGAGAGACGATCAGAGTCACCGAGTTCAGCAGAAACACAGAGAGAAAGCTGGCTTTAGTGCTAGTTCTTCCCCAAGGGTTCCTGTCTGACATTGTTTTGGTCACTATGAACCTCATTCTTTCTTCCCAGCTCGGGAATGCATTGTCAGACTTCAAAATACGTGTTCTACTCTTTTAGTAGTTTCAATCAGGAAAAGTTGGTCTGTGTATCAAATTGGTCACAGCGGCAGAAACTAAAGACCACTCCCTCCTTCTGGAAATACTTTCTTCGCTTGGCCTCCAGTAAACTAAACTGCTGCTTACTCTCTTGCCTTAAACTAGCTTTCTTCTCAATCTCCTTTGCTGTTCCTCTTCATCCCCTGCTAACTAAATGATGGATCGTCCTAGGGCTTAGTCTTCAACTGTCTTCTCTACCTTGACTCATTCATTCCTTGGGTGATCTCATCTAGACTCCGCTTTAAATACTACCTATATACCAATTACAGCCAATTTTTATCTCAAGCCTAGACCTTTACCCTGACCTACAAACTCTGAAATCCAACCACCTACAAGACATAGCCAATTGGACGTCTAATAGGGATCTCAAACTCAAAACCCCACCACCCGCAATTACTAATATTCCTCTTCCAAAACATGTTTCTTCTACAGTCTTCCACGCCTCAGTTAATGTAAAACTCAAGGCTTAGGTCAAAACGGTCACCCTTGATTCTTCCCTCACATATACTCTTGTCGTCAATAAATTCTGTTGTCTCTACCTTCAAGACATACGTAGAATCCAACACTTTCTCACCACCTCCACTACTACCACACTGGTCCACGTCCCACCTTGACCCAGTGGGAGAGTAGTCCGGAGACCGGTCTGTTCTTAACACACAGCCAGACGCCTTTTAAACAGGTCATCTCAGATCACTCCTTTTGCCTGAAATACCCCCAACAGATTCTCATCTCACTCAGAGTAGAAGCTACAGTCCTGTATGACTTGGACTCCCATTACTTTTGTGAGGACACCTAGCACTCTTCCTTTTGCCCACTCTGCACCAGATGGTTTTGCTCTTTCATGATCTTGCAAAGTATGCTGCTGCATCTGGGCTATGGTAGCTGCTTACCTATCTGCCTGAAATGCTCTCCTCCAGCCAGCCACAGGCTCACTACCTCACTGCTTTCAGGTCTTTACTCATCTATCCCCTTCTTAGGGAGGTCTGACCTCTTCACCATACACAGAACAGGAACCCTCCACAGGTAGCCTTACTCCTCTTTCCCAATCTTAACTGCATTTAGAGCACCTGTCATCTGACACACTTAATATTTACATTATGTGGTTTTTTACTGCTCTTCCTCCACCATTGATGAGGCAGGATTAGTGTAGGGTGTATTCTGAGACATAAAAGAGATTAAACAAACAAGCAGAAGACAGTCCCCATACCACATGAAGATCACCAAAGAGCCAAGGAATAATGACCTTCCTCCAGAGCCAACAGAGAGAGAGCCTTCCCCCGAGCTGGCACTCTGAATTCAGACTTCTAGCCTCCTACACTGAGAAAATAAATTTCTGTGGTATTTCTGTTACAGCAGCACTAGATAACTAAGACAGAGGATCAAGTTAAAGGGAATAATCTTGTTAATGACTACCCTCATAGCTGTTAGAACACTAGATCGATCCTCAATAGCACTAATTCTGAAAACACTTTCTACCTTATATCTCCTCACCCAGAATCTGAAGCCATCTTTCCCTCTAATGAAATATAAAATCTCAATCTTTAGAAAATGCTACAGTAAATTTTCCTCAAGGTCATTTATAGTTAACTCCCCACTTGTTGAAAAGACTGTTCTGCCATAGGATTCTATTAGAAATCAAGGCTCCAATACACAGGGCTTCACTATTCCTGAAATAAGAAGTGTCCTTTCACCAACCAAAGCCAGCCTCCCCACCACTGCATCTCAACTCTTCTGGCCTACTTAAGGCCTTCTCTCCTGAAAGGGATGCAATTTCTCTTTTCCCAACAGAATCTGGATCAGTTCCATCAGCGTGCAAACTTATGGAATAACTCCATCTTAAAAACGTATCATTAACTCCTCACGTATTTCCAGCTACCATTACATTTCTCTGTTCCCCTTTTCAAAAACTATTCTAAACAAGAATCTATAGCAATGAGTCCCCCTTTCCTTAGGGGATACTGAGCTTCTCTGTTAAAGAGTGATGGAAAAATTTGGAGACAGATAATGGTGATAGTTCAACAACATAATAATTAATGTCACTAAATTATACATGTGAAGAATGCTGAAGTGGCAAATGTTTAGCTACATATATATCTTTCATTAAAAAAAAAAGAGAGAGAAAGAAAAAGAATCTATTCTAGAGACTTCATAGTAACCGTCTCCGTTTCTTATCCTCTCCTTATCTCCTACACTCACTCCAGTGTGGATTTTATGCCTGTCATTTCCCTGAAACAGTCCCTCAGAAGTTCACAAGTGATTTCTATCCTGGCAAAGCTAACCCAAACCTGTTGTTGTTGAATCGATTCCAACTCATAGTAATCCTATGTTGTTTGTTGTTATGTGCTGTCAAGTTGGTTCCTACTCATTGCAACCCTATAGGACAGAGTAGAACTGCCCCGACAGGGTTTTCCAAGGAACAGCTGGTGGATTCAAACTGCCGACCTTTTGGTTAGCAGCCAAGTTCTTAACCACTGCGCCACCAGGGCCCCAGCAACCCTACAGTCTTCCTTATTTTACCCAAACTCTCAGCAGCATTTAACACCATGACCTCAACCTACTTGAAACAGCTTGTGTATTATAAAACTTAAAATATCAAATTCTGCCTGGACATAGGTTCAGCCTCCCAGGGGCCCAAAGACCTAACCATGTTATTCTGATGTTGTCAGATATGCCCCCCACCCAGTGGGAAAGACTCCCTACTGTACTACTTCCCCTATCTGCCAGATCAGCTGCACGCCAACCGGTCCTCAACCTAAAGGGCTTCAGTTCCCAATCGCATCCTTCCATGGAATCAAGGGTAGGTACTCCACTCTCCTGTTACTGCAAAGCCTGCCTCCTCCAACCCCTTCAGGTCACTCTGTTCCCAAGGGCAGCCCCCACATGGCCCTGAACGATCTGCAGTGCCCTCCTCCACTGGCTGTGAGCTCATGTGACTAGTCAACTGCCGCCCATCTCATCTGTCCAGGGTGGGGAGTTGTGTGTTTGGCCATCTTGTACTATCCAGGGCAGGGGACTGCTCCTTCACCAACGAGGTGAACAGAAGAGGTCAGAACAGCTTGTCTCCTCGGCTTTGGTGACAACACTCTAGTGGAGGCGTCAGTAAACCTAGTGGCGTTAAACAATACATGTTTGTCATCTTACAGCTCGGAAGGTCAGAAATCCAGAAGGATCTCCAGGAGAATCTGTCTTTCCCAGCTTCTAGGGCTGCCCACATTCCTTGCCATGTGGCCCTGCAGCATTATGACTTCTGCTTCCATCACAACTCCTGACTCAACTCTCCTCCCTCCCTCCCTCAGGACCTCTGTGATTACATAGGCCCCACCTCCATAATCAAGATTCTTCACTTCATCAAATCTGAAAGTCCCTTTTGCCATATAAGGTAACATACTCATAGGTTCCTGGGATTAGAATGTGGACATCCGATGGGGAGGGGGGAATGGTTTTCAGCCTACCACACACTTAATGCCTGAGAACTAGTTTCAGCAGAGGACTGATACTACTCATTCATATTTTTAAAGATTACTCTGGCTCCTGTATAGGGAAACCGCTAAAGTGGGGCAAAAAAAGGAAGCAGGGGGATGAGTTAACAGGTAATACTAACATATATTTCCTACCTCAAAAAAGGAAATAGTATCTACAGAGCATAAAGTGTTATTAAAGTTTATTAAGTGTATTAAGTGTTTTCTTAAAATGAAAATAAAGTCACAAATGAATAACAATGATCAATTATTACTTCCCCAGAAAGGGAAAGAGTACTTTAAGTCCTTTTTAAAAAAAAAACTTCCTTTTTTAATAATTTATATTATTTTTTTTGTTGCTGAAAATACACACAGCAGAACATACACCAATGCAAAAATTCTACATGTAGAATTCAGCAACACTGATTGCATTTTTCAACTTGTGCAACAATTCTCACCCTCCTTTTCTGAATTGTTCCTCCCCCATTCCACAAACTCACTGCCCTCTAAATTTCCTATCTAAACTTTGGCAATGCTGCTGTCAGTTTGATCCTATAAAGTTAGTTCTTAAAAGAGTACAGTGCTCAAGGTAGACATGATTTCTTAATTAAGGTAGACATTATTTCTTAATTAAGGTAAAATATTGTTTGGTATGGAGCCCTGGTGGCGAAGTCGTTAAGAGCTCAGGCTGCTAACCAAAACGTCAGAAGTTCGAATCCAGCAGCCCCTCCTTGGAAACTCTATGGGGCAGTTCTGCTCTGTCCTGTAGGGGTTCTATGAGTCAGAATCAACTTGATGGCAGCAGGTTTGGTTTTGGTCTGCTATTATTTGGTACAAAGAAGACTTCTGAAGACATTTTTGGTTTAAGGTCTGAGTTAGTTTAAAGGTTATTTCAAGGCAATAGATTCCGGAGTTTATACAGACTCCATGGCTCCAGAAATTCAGGATTCCATGTGATTTTAAAATTCTGTTCTACATTTTCTGCCTTTTGATCAGGATTCTTCTTTGATCAAAACAGTCAGTAATGATAACTGGGCACCATCCAGTTCTTCTGATCTCATGGCAAAGGAGGTAGTTGTTCACGGAGGCAAGTAACCACACATTCCATTTCCTCCTCCTGTTCCTGACTCTCCTTCCTCTGTTACTACAGGTGAATACAGACCAATTGTTGTACCTTGGATGGTCCCTTGCAAGCATGTAAGTCCTCAGACACTACAACAAGCTGGGAGGTAGAGCGAATGCACTAAACAAGATATTAGACCCATTAACTGAGATGTCCCATGAAACCATGGTCCTAAACCTCCAAACCAAGAAACCAAATCCCATGAAGTGTTTGGCTGTACATAAGCAGCCTCAGCAGTTGCTCCTGTAAATACATATCACACAATATTTACAAATCCAACTTTTTAAAGGTGTGCAACTTATTGGCAGTATTACATTAGTCAGCTGTGCAACCCTGACCCTTAATCATTGTAAATTTTCCATCCCTGTAAAAAGAAACTCAGTGCTCCATAAATAATAACTCCCCATCCCACCCCCTACCCCTGGTAAACTACTAATAAACTCTGGTCTCTATACATACACCTCTTCTTGTCTTTTTATGTTTAGTGAGGTCATACAATATTTGTCCTTCTGTGACTGACTTATTTCACTCAACATGTCTTCAAGCGCCACTCATACTGTAACATGTCTCAGGACTTCATTTCTCTGAGTAATATTCCATTGTAATGTATGTCCTACATTTTCCTTATCCATTCATCTGTTGCTGGGCATTTAGGTGGTTTCTACTTTTTGGCTATTGTGAATAATACTGCAGTGAACACTGGTGTGCACATGTCTTGTTTGTGTTGCTGCTTTCAAGTCCCTTGGGTAAAGTCCTAGCAGTGGAATATCAGGGTCATATGGTAGTTCTACGACGAGTTTTTTTTTTTTTTTTTTTTTGAGGAACTGCCACACTATTTTCCACAACAGAACCATTTTGCGTTCCCACCAGCAATGGATAAGGTTTCTAATTTCCCCACATCCTCCAAACATTTGTTATTTTCCGTTCTTTTGTTGTTGTTGTTTTTCTTAATTAATCTTAGCCATCCTAGTGGGAGTGAAATGGTATCTCATTGTGGTTTTGATTAGCATCTCTCTGACGGCTAATGACATTAACTAACTTTTCATGTTTTTGGTGGCCACTGGAAGATCCTCTTTGGTGAAATGTTTATTCAGGTCTTAGCACATTCTATGATTGGGTTATTTGTCTTTTTGTTGTTATACTGCCAAAATTTTACATACATTTTGGTTATTAGATTCTTATCAGATAAATGGTTTCGAAGATATTCTCCAATCAGTAGCTTGTATTTCACTCTTTTGGTAAAGTCTTTTGAAGAAAAAAAGTATTTGATTTTTATGAGGTTCCATTTATTTGATATTGCTACTGATGCTTTTGTTATTATATCATATAATCCATTGTTAAAAGCTAGGCCCAACAGCCTTGTCCCTGCATTTTCTTCAAAGAATTTTATGCATTTAGTTTTCACATCAAGGTCCTTAATGTATTTTTAATTTGATTTTGTGTATGGTATAAACCATGGCTCCTGTTTCATTTTTCTGCATAGGAAAGCCAATTTTTCCAAAACTATTTATTGAAAAGACTCTGTTTTCCTCATCAAATGGACTTAGCACCCTTGTCAAAAATCAGTTGACTGTAGATGTGTGGGCATATTTCTGGACTCTCAATTCTATTCCACTGGTCTATGTGTCTACTGTTATACCAATAGCAGGCTGTTTTGATTACTGTAGCTGTATATTTTAAAATCAGGAAGTGTGAATACTCCTAATTGGTTACGCTCCTTCAAAACTGCTTTAGCTATTCAGGGCCTCTTGTCATTCCATATAAAGTTGAGGATTGGTCTTTCCATTTCTATAAAGAAGGCTACTGGAATTTTGATCAGGATTACACTGAATCTACAGATCGCTTTGAGTAATATTGATATCTTAACGATAGTAAATTTTCCACAAAACACAGAGCATCCTTCCATTTATTTAACTCTTCTTTAACGTCTTTCAACAGTGTTTTACAATCTTCATGTTATGTTGTAATTCATAGGTGGCATCGAGTTGGTTCCAAATCATAGCAACCCCCCATTTACAAAAGGAAAAAACACTGCCCAGTCCTGCGCCATCCTCACAATCCTTGCTATATCTGAGCCCGTTGTTGCAGTCACTGTGTCAATTCATCTCAGGGAGGGTCTTCTTTTTCGCGGACCCTCTACTTTACAAACATGCTATCCTTCCCCAGGGACTGGTCCCACCTTATAACATATCTTCTTCCGATCCTAATGCTATTGTTGTTAGTTCCCATCGAATCAATTCTGACTCATGGCAACCCCATGTGTGCAGAGTAGAACTGCTCCACTGGGTTTTCAAAGCAGTGTCTTCTGAGGTGTATCTCAGTGAGCTAGAACTGTTAGTCTTTCAGCTAGTAGTAAAGCCCCTAGCGGTCTATGTCACCCAGCCACCTGTGGTTTTGGATTTTAAAGACCTCTCACTAAAACTGCCGACATGCTTTACTGAATGTCATGTGATGGTCATCACGTGGATGGATACATGGGAGCCTCTCACTAATGAAGTTATCTGGTGAACAGATAAACAAACTGGTATATCCACACAATGTGGACTATTACTCAGCAATAAAATGAAATTACTAAGACAAGCAAAACGTGTGTGAACCTCAAATCATTATGCTGAACGAAAGAAAGACACAAAAGACCATATACAATATGACTCTGTTTATATGAAATTCTAGAAAAAAAACAAAACTACAATAACAGCAAGATCAGTGCTATAAGGGGCCAGGGTAGGGGAAGAAGACTGACTACAAATGGGTACAAGGGAATTTTTAAGTGATGGAAATGTTCTATATCATTACTGTGATTGTGGTTTGTACATCTGTCGAAACTCATCAATTATACACTTAAAATTAGTAAGATTTTATTACAAGTAATTCATACCTCAGTAAAAACTTTTTTTTTTAATTTCAGAAAAGGGAACAATCAAACAACACAC
This sequence comes from Trichechus manatus latirostris, assembly GCF_000243295.1. Lineage (NCBI taxonomy): Eukaryota > Metazoa > Chordata > Mammalia > Sirenia > Trichechidae > Trichechus > Trichechus manatus. The sequence continues at coordinate 2,606,923 of NW_004444137.1, read as the reverse complement.
AATGCCATGCTAAACTAATATTAATTTATGAGTTGACCGTTACGCGACCATCTAGATCCATTTGAACAATACACACAACATTTAATGATGCATGTTGGCAATTTTAGTGAGAGGTCTTTAGTCATAACACTATTTACTAGAATTGAAAAGCAGAAGCAAAACCACCCGAACTTTAAAAAAAAACAAAACAAAAACCCCACACTAGTGTAATGCAATTTAGGATATATATATATATATAGAAATCAATTACTAAGAATTGTTTACAATTTATTTTAGGAATTTCAAAGGAAAACATTCTCAGTCTTGGTAATTTCCATAAATTTTAATTTCAAAAAATTTACAGTAAAAACAGTATGTTTGTAGTTTGCTAGTTAGTGTTACACCAGTAAAAGAACAAAAATAATCAGATGACTGTGATAGTCTCACCAAAAGGACTTTTTCATAATTTCATTAAAGGCAATATATTTTTACTAACTAAACATTTTGAAATAGAATTATTTCAGCTTCCCCCTCCCTTTTTTTGAGAAGAGATAAAATATAAAAAGTAATTTCTAGAATATACTAGGAGAAGCAGCATATATTCAGCCCAATCTCTTATATAATCTCTATAACCAATGCCTCACAATAAGCTTTGACAATCAAAATTATATTTCTTAAAGGCAAGCCATGAACCCAGAAGCTTTGTTGTAATCTCCAGGAAACAGTGCACAACAGTGATTCCCAACCTAATGCCTAGGGTTATGGCATGTTTCTGAAAACACACATTATTATGAGCTGTGTCCCCCAAAAATACGTGTTGTAAATTCTAACCTCTATGACTGTTGTTATAATCTCATTAGAGAATGGGTTGTCTTTGTTATGTTAGCGAGACAGGGCGTGTCTTGAGTCAATCTCTTTGGAGATATAAAAGATAGGAAACACGCAAGCAAGAGAAGCAGAGTTGGGGAAGAGAGATGCCAAGCCACACGAAGATCGCCCGGGAGCAGAAGCTCAAAGACACAAGGACCTTCCTCCAGAGCCGACAGAGAAAAAAAGCCTTCCCCGAGAGCTGGCACCCTGAATTCAAATTCCTAGCCTCCTAAACTGTGAGAAAATAAATTTCTTTGTTAAAGCCATCCACTTGTGCTATTTCTGTTAGAGTAGCACTAGAACTAAGACAGAAATTGTTACTGGAAGAGTAAAGTGCTGCTCTAACAGATACCTAAAATGTGGAAGAGGGTTTGGAATTGGGTAATGGGTAGAGGCTAGAAGACTTTTAAGGTGCCGAACAGTAAAAGCCTAGATTGCCTTGAAGAGACTGTTGGTAGAATTACGGACGTCAAGGGCGATTCTGGTGAGGGCTCAGGAGGAAGTGAGGAGAGCTACAGAGAAAGGCCCTACCTTCTTAGAGAACACAGATGGCACCAGCAGTGGACCGCTGCTACAATGTAGATGTTCAATGTGCTTCTGGTGAGGCTTTCAAAGAAAACGATGAACGTGTGATTTGACAGTGGAGGAAGTATAATGCTTTTTATACAGTGGCAAAGAGCTTCTCTGAATTACGTTCGAATGTCTGGTGGAAGGAAGAACTTGTTAAGTGATGAACTTGATTATCTGGCTGATGAGATTTCTGAGCAAGATCTTAAAGGGCCCACCTGGTTTCTCCTTGCCGCTTACAGTAAAATGTGAGACGAAAGATGGATTTAAAAATGAACTATGCAAAATGAAAACAGAACTTAAAGATCTGGAAATTCTGTTGTACAAACTAAGGACGTGTCTTACAATGTTCACCAAGGACATGGCAATACAATCTTTTGATAAAGAGACTAAGCCTACGACTGATGGATCTAACCAACTACCACAGAAGAAAACCGATCAGCTTAGATTGAAAGGGACAGAGAAAAGACGAAAGGAAAGAAAATTGTCTCTCTCTTGGAAATCTACAGGCAAGAAACAGGCCAAAGGAGCTACATCTGTTGTCCTCTAAGAGAAGAAAAAGACCATCCCTGGAGCAGCTCAGAGATCAGCAGAACAGGTGGAAGAACACGGGAAGCCGGGCCTTCCTGGTTTCAAACAGACGTCTTCTGGATCTCAAAGGGTGGGGCTGCAGCCTCGTAGGTTCCAAAGAGGCAGATCTTCACCAACTTGGTCCCCGAGCATGGAGCTGCCATTAAGGTGTGCCAGGGGAATCGGGTCACCACCCAAAGCTGAGAGGCAGGGCTGCCATGCCTAAGGGGCAGAAGAACAGAGCCTCCGGAGCTGAGTGGATGGGGTCACCACTCAGAAGAACTAGCAGAATGGGGCTGCCTAAAGCCAAGGGAACAGAGTTGCTGTCCTAGTGGGCCTGGAAGATGGAGCTGATGCACAGGGCCAAGCGGCCTCCACCCAGAATCCTGACAGCATAGCCAATACCCAGAGTCTGGAGGGCGGGGCCATTACCTAGATGGTCTCAGAGAACAGAGGTTTATTTTCAAGCCTTGAGAACTAATGTAATTTGTTCTGCTGGGTTTGGAACTTGCTTGGTGTATGCTACCCCTTCTTCCCTCCAATTTCTCGTAATGGAAATGTCTACCTTGGGTCTGTTCCCCCAATGTACTTTGGAAGCAGATAACTTGTACTCTAGGGCCCTGGAGGCGCAGTGGTTAAGAGCTCAGCTGCTAATGAAAAGGCTGGCAGTTCGAATCTACCATCCGCTCCTTGAAAACCCTATGGGGCAGTTCTACTCTGTCCTCTAGGGTTGTTATCAGTCGGAATTGACTTGACAGCAGTAAGTTTTTTAGGTTTAGATTTCACAGGTTCACAGATAAAGAGGAATTTTGCCCCACAATGGAATCTGGACTTGGACTTGATTTAAGACTTTTGGGATGATGGGATGGGGTGAATTGTTTTGCATGTGGCAAGTACATGAATTATGAGTGGCCAAGGTATGGACTGTTACGGACTGAATTGTGTCCACCAAAAATAAGTGTTGTAAATCCTAACCTCTATGCCTGTGCAGGAAACCCTAGTGGTGTAGTGGTTAAGAGTTTGGCTGTAAACCAAAAGGTCAGCAGTTTGAGTCTACCAGGCGCTCCTTGGAAACCCTATGGGGCACTTCTACCCTGTCCTATAGGGTTGCTATGAGTCGGAATCAACTCAACAGCAACAGATTTGGTTTCTTTTCTGGTATGTCTATGCATATAATCCAGTTTGGGTTGTCTGTTACGTTAATGAGACAGGAGTGGTATAAAATGTGTCTTCAGTCAATCTCTTTGGAGATATAAAAAAGATTAAACAAGTGAGAGAAGCGGAGATGGGGGAAGAGAGATGCCAAGCCACATGAAGATTACCCAGGAGCAGAAGCTCAAAGAGACAAGGATCTTCCTCCAGAGCCATCAGAGAAAGAAAGCCTTCCCCTACAGCTGGCACCCTGAATTTGGACTTCTAACCTCCTAAACTGTGAGAAAATAAATGTTTCTTAAAGCCACCCATTTATGGTATTTCTGTTATAGCAGCACTAGGTAACTAAGACACGTACGCATAGGGAACACTGTCTACAGCCTTGATAACTATGACATATTTTTTATCTGTCCCTAGATGTTGCTGTGATTAGTAACAAAAAAAGTCATCCAAACACATTACTATAAACACAGCAGCATTCTAACTTTACACATCTTCTCAATCAATGTACGGCCACTAAGACGTGTTAAGTGTGTCCACTTTTAAGACCTTTAAAAGGAAACCTCAGGGCAGAGCAAGATGGCGAAGTGAGTGGATGCTCCCATCTACTCCTCCAGCAACTAACACACAGAACAAGGAATAAAAGTAAAGCACAGCCCGAGATCTCGGTCCTCCCCAACAGCAGCTGAGGAACTGGAGAACCAGGGCAAGTCCAGAATCAGGGGAGAGGAGGAACAGGGTCAGCACAGGAACTGAGAGATCCTACCTGCTAACATCAGGAGCGGGAGCTCATCACAGCCATTTTGGGACAGGACTAGGTAACAACCCCTAGGCAGGGAACACAAAAGGGGAGCTTATCTGAGGAAGCTCTAGGTGGATTGTTTTTTTTAAGTTATCACAAATTGGCCGTGGGAGTTCGCAGGCTGCACAAGTGGAAGGGGGCAAAGGAAGACCTTAACACTGCATGAGAGTACTGATGAGCCTCACTGAGGCCTGAAACTAACAGGCATGAGGACAGGGAAGAGCTGCAAAGGCAACAGGGTGAGGGGAACGGTCAAGACTGACAGGCAAGCAGGAGGTGGCCCCCAGCGAGACACCATGGGTAGTGTTTGTGCCTGTCCTGGGGCACTGGTAAGGGAGACTGAAAACAAACCCTCACAGTTACCACAGTAAAGTCAATCCTCACCACGCATGACAATGGTGGCATCCAGAGAAACCCTCCTCCCACACATGCGTATTGAATCCCAGAGACCAAGCATACAGATCTCTTAAATTTTTCCACAATAAACAGAATAAAAAAACTAAAGAAAAGATAACAAAATGGCTCAAGTGCAACAAAAACTACTAAAAAATACAAAAGCACAAGAGAGGAAGGAACACTCTAGAGTAAAACATGAAGAAGAGGAAATCTCTCATATGGAAGAACGAATAATGCAAAGAATTGATAATTTTCAGACGATGGCACTAAACATGTCTGAAGAAAGCAAAAAACACAGGAAACAAACTAGCAGAGTTCAGGAAGCAAACAGAGGAACAAAATGAGAGATTCAACAAGGAATCTGAAAACATAAAAAAAAAACAAAGAGAACTACTAGAACTGGAGAATAAAACATCTGAATTGAAAAAGAGAAAAGTACAAACAAATGTGAACAAACTCAAAAAGAAATATGGGATTCAGTTAAGAAATCCAGAATTACTGGAATCCCAGAGCACCACAACAATAAAGGCATAGAAACAATTTTCCAAGAGATAATAAGAATTTCCCAGACCTGACCAGAGAACCAAGCCTGCAAATACAGAAAGCTACACGAACCCTAATCAGAAGAGACACAGAAAGACCAACTCTGTAACATATCCTAATAAAATTCTTGAAAACCAAAGACAAGGAAAGAATTTTGAAAGCAGCAAGAGAAAAATGCAGTTTAACATACCAAGGGTCTTTCATAAGAATCAATGCAGATTTTTCCCCAGAAATTCTAGAGGTCAGAAGACAATGGAGATGTATACAAAATACTGAACCAAAACCACTGCCAAGAATACTCACCCAGCAAAGTTGTCATTCAAAAACGAGGGGGGTAATCGAGATATTCCCAAACAAACAGAAGCTCTGGGAATTTGCCACTACCAGACCAGCTTTGCAAGTATTACTCAGGGGAGTACACCAAATAGAAAGGCAAGAACATTAAGAAATAAGTACGAACTAAACCTACTGAATATTGGTTGTATATTGATGTTAACAGAGACACAAAAACAGAAATGGGAAGGAGGAGCATATCAGGAACAGATTTATTATGTTAAGGTTGTATGCTAACAGTTATTCTTATGCCAGACATTACAGTCATTGTAAGTCATGTAATATAACATATGTGGTAACCACTAAGAAATCACTAAGAAGACACATTCTGGAGAAAAGAAGGAAGTTAACAAAAAGGCTCATCACAAGAAAGTACCCAAATACAAACAAAAACAGAAAAATCAGTATAATAAATAAGACACAAAACACTCAAAAAAACAAGTAACAAAATGAGTGAGGTAGACAATTCATTTTTAGTAATAACCTTAAATGTAAATGGTCTAAACGTCCCATGCAAAAGGCAGAGTGGCAGAATGGATAAAAGGTCATGATCCATCCTTTTGCTGTCTACAAGAAAACCCACCTGAGACACAAGGACACAAACTGAAAATAAAAAGATGGAGAAAAATAGTCCATGAAACCAGTAAACAAAAAAGAGCAGGAGTGGCCATAGTAGTATCAGATAAAATAGATTTTAAATCAAAATCTGTTACAAGAGAGAAAGAAGGACATTACATAATAATGAAAGGGGCAATTCCACGAAAAATATAACAACTATAAATATGTATGTGGCTAACAGCAATGCACCAAAATACATGAAACAAATTCTGACTAATATAAAAGGAGAAACAGACAACTCCACGATAATAATAGGGGACCTCGACACATCACTTTTGATTACAAACAGAACATTTAAAAAGAAAATCACTAAAGACATTGAGAACTTAAATAAAACCATAAGCAAACTGGACGTAATGGACATATACAGAACACTCCAGCCAACATCAGAACAATACACATTTTTCTCCAGCACACATGGATCATTTTCCAGAATAGATCATATACTAGGACACAAAACAAGCCTAAGGAAATTTAAAAAGATTGAGATCATACAAAGCATCTTCTCGGTCCATAACAGTATAAAACTAGAAATCAACAACAGGTTAAATTAAGGGGAAAAACAAACTTACATGGAAACCAAATAGCGCACTGCTAAAAAATTATTGGGTCATACAAGAAATCTAAAGTGAAATTAAAAAATTCCTAGAATCAAACGAAAATGAAAATACTACATGTTAAAACCTTTGGGACAAAGCAAAAGCAGTACACAGAGGGAAATTTTCAGCAATAAATGCCTACATGAAAAAAGAAGATCCAAAATCATTAACTTAAACCGACAACTTGAAAAACAGAAAAAAAGATAAAAAAAAAAGTCAAAAGTAACCAAAAAAAGAAATAATAAAAAATCAGGGCAGAAATAAATGAATTAGAAAACAGAAAAACAATTAAAAGATTTAACAAACTGGAAGTTATTTCTTTGAAAGGATCAACAAAATAGACAAACCACTAGCCAGACTGACAAAAAAAAAAAAAATCCAGAGGAGGCAAATAACCAAATGAAGAAATGAAACTGGTGACATTACGATTCAGATAAAGATTATAACTGATTACTATGAAAAATTACACTCTCATAAATTTGAAAACCTAGAGGAAATGATCAAATTCCTAGAAACACACTACCTACCCAAATTATCAAAAATAGAACTAGAAAACTTAAAAACACCTATCACAAAAGAAGAGATTGAAGATGTCATCAAAAAACTACCAGCAACAACAACAAAAAACCCAGGACCAGATGGCTACACTGGAGAATCCTACCAAACACTCAACGAAGAGCTGACACCAATCCTACTCAGTTTCTACAAAAACAGAAGAGGACGGAACGCTACCAAACTCCTTCTATGAAGCCAGCATAACCCTGATACCGAAACCAAGCAAAGACATCACAAAAAAAGGAAATTTACAGACCAATATCCCTTATGAATACAGATGTAAAACTTTTCAACAAAATTCTAACCAATAGACTACACAGCAACATATCCAAAAAAATCATACACCATGATCAAGTGGGATTCATAGAAGGATTACCAGGGTAGTTCAACATAAGAAAATCAACACTATAATCTACCACATGAATAAAACAAGGGAAAAGAACCACATGATCATATCATTCGATGCAGAAAAGGCATTCAATAAAATCCAACACCTTTTTCTGATAAAGGCTCAGCAAAATAGGAAAAGAAGGGAAATTCCTCAACATAATTAAGGACATATTTGAAAAACCAACAGCCAACATTACACCCAATGGAGAAAGGCTGAGAACCTTCCCTCTGAGAACAGGAATGAGACTAGGATGCCTATTATCATCAGACTTATTCAACATTGTACTGAAACTCCAAGCCAGAACAATAAGACAAGAAAGAGAAATAAAAGGTATCCAAACAGGAAAAGAAGTAAAACTACCATTATTTGCAGGTGACATTATACTATATATAGAAAACCCTAAAGATTCCACAAAAAAACTGCTGGAACTAATAGAAAGATGTAGCAATGTTGCAGGATACAAGATCAACACACAAAAATCAGTCGGGTTCCTCTAGACTAAAAAGACTACTCTGAAAAAGAAATCAAGAAAATAAGACCATTTACAATAGCCTCCAAATGAATAAAATACCTAGGGATTAACCTAACCAGAGACATAAAAGACTTATACAATGAGAATTATCAAACACTGCTACTGGAGACTAAAAGAGACTTATAAAAACAGAAAGACATCCCATGCTCACGGATAGGAAGGCTTAATATAGTGAAAATGTCAATACTACCTAAAGCGATCTGCAGATTCAATGCAATCCCGATACAAATCCCAACAACATTCTTTACTTAATTGAAAGAACGAATGACCAACTTCATATGGAAAGGAAAGAAATCCCAAATAGCCAATGCAATATTGAAGAAAAAGAACAAAGCAGGAGGCCTCAGACTTCCTGACATCAAGACATACTATACAGCCACTGTAATCCAAACAGCCCAGTACTGGTTCAACGACAGACACATGGACCAATGGAATAGCCCAAAGAACTCAGAACTAAACCCAAACCGTCCATGGACAACTGATTTTCTACAAGGGGTCAAAGCCCATCCAGTGGGGCCAAGACAATCTCTTTAATAAACAGTGCTGGCAAAACTGGATATCCACCTACAGAAAACTGAAACGGGACCCATACCTCATCAAACACAAAAACTAACTCAAAATGCATCAAAGACCTAAATGTCAAACTTAAAACCATAAAATTCCTGGGAGAAAAATATGGGACCTAATCTTCGGTAAAAATAGGGTAACAAGAATTACAACAAATGCACGAATAGAAGAAAATAGGTAAGTGCGATCTCATAAAAATTATAAACTTCTGCTCATCAAAAGACACTATCAAAAGAGTAAAAAGAGAACCTATAGACTGAGAAAAAAAATTTTGGAAAGGACATATCAGGTAATGTCTGATCTCCAAAATTTATAGTAAACTTCAGCAACTCAACGACAAAAAGACAAAGCACCCACCTTAGTCATCTAGTTACACCGATACATAAGTATGCATAAATATGTACAGGAAGGCATATATGAATAACTGTAGGCATATGTGGAAACCCTGGTGGTATAGTGGTTAAGAGCTATGGCTACTAACCAAAAGTCAGCAGTTCAAATCCCCCAGGTGCTCCTTCAAAACTCTATAGGACAGGTTCTACTCTGTCCAACAGGGTCACTACGAGTTGCAATCGACTCGACAGCAACGGGTTTGGTTTGGTTTCAGTAGGCATATGTATATACACATGTATGTGTGTTGCACATGCATTTTCAAGTATAAAAGAAAGCACATAGGAGGCATAGTTATGTATACATCCTGGATAAAACCAAAAACACCTCATGGGATTGGTCTATTGGGTTTGAGGGATTAGAACCATAGTCTCGTGGGGCAACTCAGTCAACTGGTATAATACAGTTCATAAAGATGATATTCTACCATCCTACTTTGGTGAGTAGCATCTTGGGTCTTAAAAGCTTGCAAGTGGCCATCTAAGACACAACTATTAGTCTCTACTCATCCAGAGCTAAAGAGAAAGAAGAAAACCAAAGACTCAGAGAATAAATTAGTCTACAGAACCAACAAATCTACACGAACAACTTCATCATCTATCTTGAGATCAAAAGAACCAGATGGTGCCGGGGTATCACTACCGACCCTTCCGACCAGGGACTCAATAGATGGTCCCAGAGAGAATGGGAGAAAAATGTAGAATGAAATTCAAATTCCTAAAAAAAAGGCCACACTTACTGGACCAGGAGAGACTAGATGAACCCCTGAGACTACAGCCCTGAGACACTCTTTAAACTTGGAACTCAAATCATTCCCAGAGGTCACCTTTCAGCCAAATGACAGATTGGCCCATAAAATAAATAATATCACTCGTGAGTACTGTGCTCCTCTAAATAATTGCGTAGACGAAACCAAATGGTTAACATTTATCCTAGACTAAAGATGAGAAGGCTAGGGGCGATAGGGAAGCTAGATTAATGGAAAGAGAACAACCACAATGGAAATAACGAGAATGCTGATATATTGAGAAGAATATAACCAACGTCACTGAACAATATGTACAGAAATTGTTAAATGAGAACCTAACTGCCTGTGTAAACTTTCACCAAAAACACAATAAAATTTTTTTTTTTTTCTAAAGGGAAACCTCATACTCCAAGAGAGTAGAAACGACTGGTACAATGAATTCTGCCCTAGGAGTCAAAAGTAGTAGTTTCCGCTAAGTCACCACCTCTGACCAGGTCCTTAACCTCGAAGGGATTTTATAAAATCAAAGGATCTGACTTCTTCTATAGGCTTTTTTTATTCTAAAAATTTTCCTCTCAAATGTTGCAACAATAATTCAAGAATTCAGTTAACGCTCACAATTTTAGTTACCAAAGGAGAATATACTAATACACTCAGTAATTTTTAAAAATTATTTCATTTGCATATATTTGCATAATATAATTTATTAATATATAATTACAGAATGTTTCAGGATAGAGGAACAAAAACATCACCCACAACCCATGGTCTTATTTGTAGATTTAGTTAACATAGCTATTGTCCTAATGGGTGTAACATTTTGTATACTGTTCTCTCTACTCGTATAACATGCATTTTCCACACAGTAATACTATCTTTACAGTTATCACTTTAAACAGTTGCTTTCAGCATTTTAATGAGTGTTAAATTTACTGAATCATTTCCTTACAACTAGGCTACTGATATAACTAATCTAACAAACATTTTCATGCTGACAATTATTTCCATATTTTCTATTATTTCCTTAAGACAAATTTCCAGAAGCAAGATCACTGAATAAAAGGGTAAAAACATTTTTATAGCTGATTTTTTTAAAAGAGCACATGAGCAGGGGATGACTAGCCCCACTATAATTTCATAACCACTAACCTGCAGTGGGCATCTATCAGTACTTGGCATCACTAGTCCATTAACTTCACCCAACCTCCTACTTCACACCTTACTCTCCTCAAGCCTCTGTCATCCCCTCTCCAATTCTCAAATCTCAATCTTAACTGAGTCCTTGCTTCTCCTTTCACTGAAGAAAAAGAAAAAGAGAAGCAATTGGATGCATACTCCCACCAGATCTCAGTTATTTTCTCTTCCGCCTTACCCACGTATACTTGTTCCAATGAATGAACCAACTGCACGTGCTTCTAGCTAAAGCCAATTCTCCCACTCCGCCACTGGATTCCATCCCTTCTCACCTAAACAGGGACATTGTGCTCTCACCACCCTTTCCTAATTCTCTACTGGTTCATTCCTATCCACATCAACACATGCCGCTACTTCTCCAATCTTTACAAATAAAAATCCAAAAAACACTCTTAACTTCACTGCTCCCTCTCCCCAGTACCACACACTTCTCCATCCTCCTTTGCCCCTAAACTCTAAGAATTGTCTATATACTTACTCCCTGTCTCCAATTCCTCCTATTTTCATCTTTGCCTCTATCACTCCAATTAACTGCAAATGTTCTTGTCAAGGTCAGCAACGACTTCCACATCCCTCAATCCAATGATCAATTTGCAAGCCATTTTACTTGACCCACCAGCAATTTGATAACACTGATTATGCCTTCCTCATTGAACCGGTTTCCTCTCTTGGCTTCAGAGACTCTAAACTCTCACATTTTCATCCTCCCTCATTGGCCGCAGCTCCTCTTCTGGCCTTTCATGTTGTAGCGTCCAGGGCTCAGGCCAGCGCATCTCACTTGGATTACTGTCATGGATCTCTACTCTTCTCCTTGCTGGTACCCTTGCTCTCCTACAGTCTACTTTCAATGTAACAGTCAGAGTGATGCCTTTAAAACATAAGTCATAGCAAGTCAAATCTCTGCTCAAAATCCTTCCATGGTTTCTTGTCCCTTCAATGACCTATGATCTGGCCCCTTCGTTGCTTCTCTGCCCTCACCTACTGTTAGTTTGCCTTGGGTTCATTCCACTAGCTTCACCAGCACCTGCTGTTCTCTCTACAACTCTTCCTCCAACTATCTGCATAGCTAGCTCCTCCAAGTCTTTGACCATATGTCATCTTTCAGTAAAGCCTTGTTTGAGTTCAAACCTCCCTTCCCCCTTGTAACAGGGCAGCTACTGATAAATACAGAGCACAGTGCTGTGGGTAGAAGACCCAATTTTTCATTTCCAGCTGATGTTTCATAAATGTCATTCATGTACCACAAATAAATATTTTAATGTTTCAAAGTATTTTTTCCAGCTTTCTCAACAATCCACATGTTGTAAAAGTTCTACTGCTAACAAACAAAGCATATTTTTCTTTTCCTGAGAAACAATAAAAAACAAAGAGGAATTGTTTGTAATAGAGTATAAACCACAGACTAATGGAAAATGGGCTAATACTGAGGGAAAACTAGAATGCAGTGTAATTTCATAATAAAACGTATTTACATACCAGCACAGAATACCCCTGGGACTTCACTCCTGACTATTATGGTCCGCACTTTCTTATCAGATTTTAAAGCATCCACAGCTTTTGACAGCTAAACAGAAACAGAGAGGGTAAAGAGGAAAAGGGGAGATCGTTTTCAGTTTATGTCAACACTTTACCTTAAAATGAGAAGCAAATAGTTTTATTTTTACACTCACCATTTTTATAAGATTTTTACTGATTGCATTTTTGGCATGAGCTCTGTTTATTCCAAGCACCACGATTCCTAGTTAAGGGGAGGAAAAAAACAAACAGCACAAGCACCCGAGTTAGTGAGGTATTCAGGGTACAAAGACTCCCAAAACACACATCTCGTTAACTTGGGCCCAGGACTTAATAAATCTGCCACCGCACTGATGTTCTTCTTAAGAGCGCTATCATTACGTTTAACTTCCTTTTCAAAATAAGCATATTTTTAAATAACGTGGTATTTATAAAATCAAATTAAAATGGTTAATAGTCACCCTTTTCTTCGGTATTCTGAGAAGAAAACTTCATGACATCATATTCCCTTCCATTTACCTCTTTTTATGCACCACAAGGTAATCTACTCTATTTATTAAACTGAGAGACGGCGTGCACTGTAACAGCACTAGGGCAGACCAGGGGAATGCCATGCTTAAATAGAGTACTATTTAAAATGTGGTTTTGTCGTCGTCAAGTAAATGCAGAAATGTGGTTTTGTTGGCTTCAAGTATACACAGACATCAGAGCTCACAAAACCCTGTCACGTGCAAGTACTGCAGGATCTGCTTTTAGCTAGAATACCTACAGCTGCTATCTGCTTTACTCTTTTTATCATACTACATAGTTTTCAGTATTTCCATCCCAGGTTTCTCTCCTGGCCTCTGTCCCACCCAGTTAACAACTTGAGAGTACTTCCATTTAGAAGTCCAACAAGCAATTCCAACTTAATCTATACAATCATCTATACATTATCTCCCCTACAAAGCCCAGCTCTCCCTCCAGCGTCCCTAAATTCATCTGAGACCATCATCTAAACCTAGCTTCTCATCCCAATTGCTGCAATCAATTTTTCAATAATAAAGTCTATGTATAGCCTACTCCCTGCTTAAAATCTTTTAATTCTTTCCAAAAGATTTGAGTTCAAAGACCTTAATCTGACAGTCTAAGTCTGAACACAGCTGGTACTTAACCTTCTTATCCCATGAAAGCACAAATTCTCACTGTGTATCAGAAATGCCTCCCAAGGGTTGATGGTGGGAGTGGGTATGATCCTTATCTGTAATTAGGTTAAACTGAAGACAACAAAAATGTGCACACACCATCTCTGTGCAAGAAACTGCACATCCATTTATCAAAGAAAGTACAAAGATGAACTTCAGCTCCCAGAAGAAATCTGAAAGTATTCCATACGATCTCAGGATGGAGAACATCATGAAGTACAACTGGTACCTGGGACAGGCTCTGCACTGAACAGCTGAATGACCCTGGGGGAGGTCCCAATACTAAACAACAACAGCTCCCACTTCACACCCATTTGAGTACAGGCCAGGCACTGTTTCCAATGCTTCACATGTATTAACTCATTTCATCTGCACAACAAGCCAAGGCGCAGCACTATCTTCATCCTTATTTAACAGACAAGAACAGTGTAACCTGGAGAGGTTAAGTAACTACTTTCAGCTACTAAGTGGCAGTCTGACTCCATGCTTCAAAGACTATGATACATTTTTCAAGTTTCAGTTTCCTCAGGAAGAAAATTAAGCAGCTAAGATCTGATTCCATCATTCATTCAAATTTATTGGGTATGTATTATAGCGCTCAGCCTTGAAGGTACTAGAATCTAAGAGAGAAAAATGAACATTAATAAAATAATCATAAAAATATACAATTCAAAATGCTTTGTGAGCTATAAATGGTGCTAAAATAACTTGCAACCAGATTTGATATGGTCTGGAACAAGGAGGGGGAGCCTTGGTGGTGCAGTGGTTAAGAGCTCAGCTGCTAACCAAAAGGTTGGCAGTTCAAATCTACCAGCCGCTCCTTGAAAACCCTATGGGGCAGTTCTACTCTGTCCTAGAGTATGCGTTGGAATCGGGTTTGGTTTTTTTGGTTGGGACAAGGAGGGAGGTGAGGGAAAGCTTATCCAAGACTGTGCTGTTTGCACTGAGATTAGAAGGATGTTGTCATTATGTGCCACCAAGTCAATTACAACTCACAGTGAACCTATATAAAGGAGCTGAATTGCCCTATAGGGTATCCCAGGCTGTAATCTTTACAGGAGCAGATCAAAAGGTCTTCTTCTCTCCACAGAGCAGTTGGTGGGTTCAACGATTGACCTTTTGGTTAGCAGCCAAGTGTTTAACCATTGTGCCATGAGGGGTCCTTTTAGGAGGATGAGTAGGAGTTAATTAGTGGGGTAGAAGCTGGATTCCAGACAGAGAAGTATAGGAGAAAGCCTAAAATAGTCAAGGCCCCATTAAAGGACCTGTGAGGAGTCAGTGTACTAGAACACAGAGGAGGAGGGAAGAAATGGCCAAAATGAAAATGGAGAAGTCAGCCAGGGCCAGATAATGGCCTTACAGGTCCTGTTATAAATGCTGGCCTTCATCCCAAGAATAAGGAATAACCACTGAGGTAAACACATATGAAAGAAGATGACATTCAACGAGACAGACAACAACAAAAGAAGACCAAGGAGAGGCTGGAGGGAGTAAAGTTCCTGAGTTTGGTTTTAGATTCAAAGGAACCAGAAGTGCCTTTGAGATATCCAAGTTGATACCAACTCTGAGGGTAGAGGATACGGCGGCAGGCTCTGAGATCTGAGTGCTGGAGTTAAAATCCTAGTCTGCAGAGTCTAGCTACATGACTTTGGGCAAGTTACTTAACCCCTCTGACCCCAGTTTCTTACTATGTTAAATGATGATGTTGTTGTTACATGCCGTCAAGTTGATTTTCGACTCACAGCGACCCCATGTGACAGAGTAGAACTGCCCCATTTGGTTTCCTAGGCTGTAATCTTTATGGGAGCAGATCGCCAGGTCTTTTTCCCACAGAGCCACTGTGTGGGTTAGAACCGTCAACCTTTTGGTTAGCAGCGAAGTGCTTAACTACTGGTCATCAGGGCTCCTTTAAGTGAAACTAAGTTCCAAACTGTGGGACTATTGTGAGGATTAAATGATGTGATACATGTGAAGCTTACATCAGCACTCTATCACTATTATCCCTGCTAGCACGAAATTTTTCTTTACATCGCTTGATTTCTTTTTTAATTGTGCTTTAAGTGAAGGTTTACATTTAAAGTTAGTTTCTCACACAAAAATTTATACATACATTGTTATGTGGCCCTACTTGCTCTCCCTATGCTGTGAGAGCACACGCCTCCTTTCCACCCGACTTCCCATGTCCATTAAACAGCTCCTGACCCTCCCTGTCTTGTCATCCCACCTCTGGACAGGAGCTGCCTGTTTAGTCTCATGTATCTACTTGAGCTAAGAAGCACATTCTTCACGAGTATCATGTTATGTCCCACAGTCCAGTCCAATCTTTGTCTGAAGAGTTGGCCTCGGAAACTGTTTTAGTTCTGGGTTGACAGAGAATCCAGGGGCCATGCTTTCCTGGGTTCCTCCAGTATCAGACCATTAAGTCTGGTCTTCTTACTAGTATTTGAGTTCTGCACCCTACCTGTCTCCTGCTCCGTCATGGACTCTCTGTTGCGTTCCCTGTCCGGGTGGTCATTGGTGGTAGCCGAGCACCATCTAGTTCTTCTGGTCTCAGGGTGATGAAGTCTCTGATTTACGTGGCCCTTTCTGTCTCTTGGGCAAATATTTTCTCTGTGTCTTTGGTGTTCTTCATTCTCCTTTACTCCAGGTGGTTGGGACCAACTAATGCATCTTAGATGGCCACCTGTCAGCCTTTAAGACCCTAGATGCCACTCACCAAAGTGGGATGCAGAATATTTTCTAAACAAACTTTGTTATAGCACGAAAATTTTTGATGCAATAAGTCCCAACATTTTATCATAATGCATGCTAGGTATGATATCAATAGGATTATTACTCAAGTGTAAAGTGCCATCAAAATTCTTCTACCATAGTTAGTATCAGTCAGTACATTAGAGCTAGTTCAGAGGTTTTCATCTCATATTTGAGACCTGATGTTCTGGGCACTTTCATCTAAAAGAGCTGAAGATTACCTCTGCAATTGAAAATGAATCTTCCAGTGCTTACTAACTGCGCCATCAAATACATTAGTCAGCTATTGCTACACCAAAGGGGAAAAAAACCTTAATTTTATTCAGCAGAGCCTAACTATTACTTTCTGTTTTGTAACTGCCCCCATTTATTTCACAATTCAATAGCTTCTTAAGAAGTCAGTTATCACGCACCCTCCTCACATAACCTAGCCGAGACAGGTTTACTCACAAAAGCCTAAGTAATAATACACTAACCTTAAAGACATGTTATAGACGTTCTCTGCCTTTTGATAAAATGTATCATAAAAATCTGTGGTAAATCTGTAACAAGTTCACATTACAGCATTAAACCTGCTCTATAAGGTTCCGAAAACTGAAGGATACACACAGTTGATTTTCCTGGGATTTAAAAAAAAATATACGATTACGTTTTCCTTGTAAAAAATTGCAGTAATATATCCAAAGTGAAAACCCTCCTTTCCTAGACCCATGCCAGTCACCCCCCAGATACAGCCACAGCTACCTGCTGATATGCAGACTTCCAGAAAATGTTCAATATACCTACATATAGAAGTACACGTAGCCCCCAACTTACGATGGGCTTCCATTCTGACAACTCCACTGACCTCATTTTTTTCTTTCCCTTTTTTAGTTTTCATTATTATTCCCTTTTGTTATGACCAGCTTGGTATTAATTCTTTTTTTTTCCCCTTCCAAAATTTTTTCCTTCCTTTTTTTTTTGCTTTTATTTGTTTTCCCCTTCTTTTGCCGGCCCCCGCTTCTTTTCCCCCCTTGATTCCCCATGTCCATTCAACCAGCTCCTAACCCTCTCCGCCTTCTCATCTCACCTCCGGACAGAAGCTGCCCACTTAGTCTCTTGTATCTACTTGAGCTAAGAGGCACACGCCTCACAAGTATCACTTTATGTCCCACAGTCCAGTCCAATCCCTGACTGAAGAGTTGGCCTCGGAAACTGTTTCAGTTCTGGGCTAATAGAGAATCCAGGGGCCATGCTTTCCGGGGTTCCTCCAGTATCAGTCAGACCATTAAGTCTGGTCTTCTTAC
>NW_004444137.1:2570019-2571587 GCF_000243295.1 Trichechus manatus latirostris | reverse complement strand
AGAAAATGAAGAAAACTAAAGACACAAGGGAAAGATTAGTCCAAAGGACTAACGAACCACAACTACCACAGCCTCCACCAGACTGAGTCCAGTACAACTAGATAGTGCTCAGCTACCATCACCCACTGCTCTGACAGGGATCACAATAGAGCGTGGTCCTGGACAGAGCTGGAGAAAAATGTAGAACAAAATTCTAACTCATGAAAAAAGACCAGACTTACTGGCCTGACGGAGACTGGAGAAACCCCTAGAGTATGGCCCCCAGACACCCTTTTAGCCCAGTAATTAAGCCACTCCTGAGATTCACCTTTTCACCAAAGATTAGACAGGCCCATAAAACAAAACAAGACTAAAGGGGCACAGCAGCCCTAAGGCAAGTACTAGAAGGCAGGAGGGGACAGGAAAGCTGATAATGGTCAAAGCTGGTAAAACTCAAGGTCAAAAAGAAGGGGAGAGTGTTGACATGTCATAGGATTGGCAACCAGTGTCACGAAAACAGTAGGTGTATTGTTTAATGACAAGCTAGTTTGTTCTCTAAACCTTCACCTAACGTACAATTAAAAAAAAAAAAAAAAAGATATACAAAAAATACAGACGGCATTGAGTGCGGTTCATCGTAACTTGAACACATCCTTAGTCAGGGACTACCTGTATTTCCCCAAAAACGCTACGCTGAAGTCCTGACCCCTGTACCAGGATTGTGACTCTGTTTGAGAAGAGCTATTCCTTTGTTATGTTAATGAGGTCATATGGGAGTAGGGAGGATCCTAAACCTAATACCTCCTGAGTAGTGTTTCAGAAAAAGGAAAAACAGAACAAGAAAAGACACACACAGTATTTATGTGAGGATCGGCCTACAAACCAAAGAATATCCAAGGCTACAGAAGCTGAATGAGACCACGAAGTACCTTCCACTACAGCACAGCCCTGCTGAGGACCTGAATTTGGACTTCTAGCCTCCAAAACTGTGAGTTTACAAATTCTGTTCTTTAAAGCCAAAGGGCGTAAGGAGGATGGGCAAAGGAGTTGAATAGACATTTCTCAAAGACATACAAATGGCTAACAAGCACAGGAGCCATTAGGGAGACACAAACCAAACCCACAATGACATACCACTTCACCACCACTAGCAGGGCTATTATCAGAAAAACTAACACAAGTGTTGGCTAGGATGTGGAGAAACTAGGACCCTCCTTCACTGCTGGTGGGAATGTCAATTGGCACAGCAAGGGTGGTAACACAGAATTACCATTTGACTCAGCAATTCCACTCCTAGCATATACTGAAAAGACTTAAAGTAGGGACTCAGACACGTGTGAAAGCCACGTGTCCATCAACAGAAAAACGGATATATAAAATGTCATGTACGTACATAGAATGGAATATTATTGAGCCATAAAGAGAAATGAAGTTCTCATACATGCTACCACATGAATAAACCTTGACAACATTATGCTGAGTAAAGGAAGTCACACATAAAATATATGATCCCCGTTATATGAACTATCTAGACTAGGCAAATGCATAGAGACATTTCAAGTCAGTGGGATAACAATGCATAAACGGAT
>NW_004444137.1:2568523-2569432 GCF_000243295.1 Trichechus manatus latirostris | reverse complement strand
ATGACAATACACTTAAGATTTTTAGCTGTACTAAAAATCATCCTAAATTCATCCTGATAGCTCCAACTCATACAACACAACGGGATTCTTCCTCACCTTCCTCAATTCCATATTTGTACTTCCCCCTTTCTACCAACGCCTGGTTCCCAAGAACATCAACACATTTTCTCATTTGCTTTATCCTACAATAAAAACAAAATATATTCAGAATTATTACATCCATACCACTGTTAACAAACCTACTAAATAAATTCCAATGTTCTTTTTGACTTAGAATAGGCCCCAATGAAGATATGTGGTCAGGCTACAAAAGCTACTTGAATTAATTCTTTGTTTTTTCTGTGTTGTTAGCAATTTGACACACAATTAGAATCACTTGTCTCTGTGTATTTGTCGTAAGTCATTGTTTCATTTTCTTATTTTCTGCCTGTCTCCTTACTAGAATGTAAGCTTTACGAGACCAGGGACTCTGTTTTGTTTACTTTTGTATCCCAATGCCAGAAACAGTGCTTGGCCCACAATAAGTGCTCGATTATTTTGTTGAATAAATGAAAGAATGAAGAAGGTTATCTCTCATCTACAGACTTGAAATAATCTTTGAGGTTGCCATCTGACAGATACTAAAACTCAGAAGCAAGCCAAGTCCTTCCTACCTGCTAATGACAGACTCACTTCCACCACCCAAGTTTCAGGAAGTATATACACCCCAATCTGCCAAACTTCATATCTTGATTAAATCCTCTTGTAAAATTCCTCTAAAAAGGACATAAAACACTGACTACTAAATTTTTTAAATGAAAAATCCTCTATCTCCTCAAAATTGGAGGACATTGCACATTTCTTAAATTTTGCTTTCCACAATTTGTAATAAAATGGTTTCCTAAATCACTAGGCAAAAGGGTTTTAAGC
>NW_004444137.1:2564840-2567776 GCF_000243295.1 Trichechus manatus latirostris | reverse complement strand
CAGATGTGAATTGCAGAGGTAAGGGATGCAGACAGAGGGCAACTGTGCATTTCTAACAAGCTTCCAGGTGACCCTGTGTTGCTGGCCTGGGGACTTACACTGGGTGACAAGGCCTTAGAGCTCCCCTCCATGAAAAATTGGATGTGGGACTCTTCACCTGGATGAGAACATAAATTTGGCTCTAACAATTTTCACAACAGTCACGGTCTCTCCCTTTCAAGAGCTTATAATCTATAGAGGCCTAGAGCTCAAGAGAGAAGACAGGCCTACAAAAACAGAGATCTGGGAACCATCTGTACAGAGGCAATAATTAAACCCACAGGAATAGACTATATCTACAGGAAAAGGTGTGGCATGAGAAATAGACTAAATAAAAATCTTAAAGGTCCACATTTATCTGACAGAGACTGGAGGAACCCCCGAGACTATGGTCCCCAAACATTCTGCTCACTCAGAACTGAAGCCACTCCTGAAGTCCACCCTTCAGCCAAAGATTAGACAGGCCTATAAAACAAACAATAACAAACGTGAGGAAAGCGCTTCTAAGTTCAATCAATTACACGAGACCAAACGGGCAACATCTGCCCAAAAGCAAAGACAAGAAGGCAGGAAGGCACAGGAAAACTGGATGAATGGACACAGGGAACCCGGGGTGGAGACAGGAAGAGTGCTGACATATTGCCGAGATTGCAACCAATGTAACAAAACAATCTGTGTATAAATTTTTGACTGAGAAACTAACTTGTATAGTAAACTTTTACCTAAAGCACAATAAATTTTTTTTAAAAAGTCCACATTTAGAGGGTAAAAGAAAAGTAAGCCAAAGAAAAAAGAGTAATATGTTAACAATTCACATATTTATTAGACATAACAGTAACAATAATAATAAAACTGATGACAGTAATTGATTCTACAAGTTACATAGAACCTATTCAGATTAGCTTAATCTTCTGCCCCTCTTACACTCAGGATATGGTAACACGTTTATCTCAATCTTGTGCATCAGACTGTAAAAGCCTTGATTTTGCAGGAAACATCTCTTGCTCACCTCTACATGCCCAGCCCTACACACTATGCTCCACCTGAAAAATACACTACGTTTGCTGAATGAATAAGGTGCCTTTTGAATCATGTAAAAGAATAAGATTATGAATACTACACTTTAATGTCTAGTATTCACTACAAAAATTGGTATGATGACTTAATAGAACTTCAGTTTTTGGAACCCTGGTGGTGGAGTGGTTGAGAGTTTACAGCTGCTAACCAAAAGGTTGGCAGCTTGAATCCACCAGCTGCTCCTTGGAAATCATATGGGGCAGTTCTACTCTGTCCTATAGGGTCGCTAGGAGTCGGAATCGACTAGATGGCAACGGGTTTGATTTTGGTTTTATGAGTAACAAAGTCTTCTTCCAATCATGGACCCAATTAAAAAAAAAGATACAACTTTCCATTAATCACAAAATTGAACACCCCGACACCTCAAACCATATCAAACGCCAACTGTTATATATTATACCTGCTTTCTGTCAATTTTTTTATGCTTGGAAAAATAAAGTATACCATAAACATTTAAAAAAGCAAACATCAAGGTCTTTTCTAAACCAGGGCAACCAAAAATACTTTCTAAGAGGTAGATCACTTTAGCTCCCTCCCTTAATATCCGCCTAGGAACTATCTTTCAAGTAAGCACTTACTAGAATTATTAGGAAAACAATTTAAAGGACAGCTATGGAGGTGCTAACTACGAAATACGTGAAACCTGCATAAGAATTCTACCACACTCCACAGGGTAAACTTTGTAACAAATAACGAGGGCTTTTCAAAGTACAAACCACAGAAGCAATAATACAAATCATTAAAATTCCCTATATTTAACACCTGCCACATACTTGCAGCATTTGGACGAAAGGAAAAGAAAAATTATAACTTACAGAAAAACTATACATCAATGGTCACATTGTTAATAATCACATAAAACAATGAATAAACAGACTGTAAAGAAAAGGATCACTTATTCATCCTTAGACTTTGTCTAAAAACTCAAGAGTTCCTATTCAAATGTGATTATTTTAATGATTTCAAGATAAGATCTGAAGGAACTGAATTCCACCTAAAAAAGCAAAGATGTCACCTTGAGGACTAAGGTGCACCTGATCCAAGCCCCCGTATTTTCAATCACCTCGTGTGCATGCGAAAGCTAGACAAGGAATAAGGAAGACCGAAGAATAATTGAAGCCTTTGGATTATGATGTTGGCAAAGGATACTGAATACACCATGGACTGCCAGAAGAACACACCAATCTGTCTTGGAAAAATTAACAGCCAGAGTGCTCCTCAGAAGCAAGGATGGTGAGACTTTGTCTCACATACTTTAGATACGTTATCAGGAGGGACCCGTCCCCGGAGAAGGACGTCATGCTTGGTACAGTAGACGGTCAGCGAAAAAGAAGAAGACCCTCAACGAGATGGAATGACACAGTGGCTACAACAATGGTCTCAAAGACAGCAACAACTGAGGGTGGCGCAGGACCAGGCAGTGTTTCGTTCTGTTGTACATAGGATTGCTATGAATCAGAACCGACTCCACAGCACCTAACAACAATAATAAAACCTCTGGTGAAATGAGGTACCCGCTGCCGAAAAACCCACTCCCGTCAAGTCGATTCCGACTCATAGCGATCCTGCAGGACAGAGTAGAACTGCTCCACAGGGTCTCCAAGGATGTACATCTTTATGGAAGGAGACTGCCACATCTTTCTCCTGTGAAATAAGGTAGGTGGGGTGTAAATAATCTTAAAATGTTAACTAGGATCTCAAAACATCTCATTTCCCCATTTAAAAAAGAACAAAGGAATTCATACCCAGGAAATGGAAAAGCAATACAAAAATCTTTACAGAAAACATTAATTATTTAAATAAATAGTTACTCATAATTT
>NW_004444137.1:2555665-2556807 GCF_000243295.1 Trichechus manatus latirostris | reverse complement strand
AGGGCAAATTTACACAACATTAAAGGGCAAGTGTGAGCTGTAAGATGTTCATAACCAAAGACTTATTGTAATAACAAAAGCACAAACAGCAAAACACAAAATTAAAAAAAATGGGACCTCATAAAAATTTAAAACTTTTGTTCGTCAAAGGACTTTACCAAAAAGGGAAAAGACAAGCTACAGACTGGGAGAATATCTTCGGAAACCTCGCATCCAATCAGAATCTAGTAACCGAAATACACGTAAAATTTCCACAACTTAACATTACACTAAGTCAAAGAAGCCATTTACAAAAGACCACATATTATATGATTCCTTTCATTAAATATCCAGAGTAGACAAACCTATTGAGACAGAAAACAGATTAATAGTTTCTCAGGGCTAGGGGCGTGTTGGGGAAGAGATGAGAATGAACTGCCAATTAATATGGGATTTCTATTTGGGTTGATAAAATGTTCTAAAATTGTATTGTGGTGATGGTTGCACAACACTGTGAATATACCAAAAACAATTCTACACTTTGAATGTTATGGTATGTGAAGTATGCCTCGATGAAGCTGTTAGAAAATATATGTGTATATAAACCAAAAGCTAACACGTTTCCTGAAAACAACCAAATATTTTGAGGGACAGAGTAGCAGGGGCGGGGGTCTGGGGACCATCATTTTAGGGGACATCTAGATCAAATGGCATAACAAAGTTTATTAAGAAAATGTTCTGCGTACTACTTTGGTGCGTGGCATCTGGGATCTTAAAAGCTAGCGAGCGGCCATCTAAGATGCTTCAACTGGTCCCTACCCACGTGGAGTAAAGGAGAATGAAGAACACCTAAGACACAAGAAAAATATTCGCCCAAGAGACAGAAAGGGCCACGTAAACCAGAGACTTCATCAGCCCGAGACCAGAAGAACTAGATGGTGCCTGGCTACCACCAATGACTGTCCTGACAGGGAACACAACAGAGTCCCTGATGGAGCAGGAGAAAAGTGGGTGCAGAACTCAAATTCTAGTAAAAAGACCAGACTTAATGGTCTGAGACTGGAAGGACCCCAGACGACATGGCCCCCGGACTCTCTTTTAGCCCAGAACTGAAACCATTCCCAAAGCCAACTCTTCAGATATAGGTTAGACTAGACTATAAG
>NW_004444137.1:2552002-2554213 GCF_000243295.1 Trichechus manatus latirostris | reverse complement strand
TGCTTATTGCTAGTTGCACAGCAAAGCAAAGGTAACATTAAATTGAGTCATTGTTCTTGCCAGTCCTCAAAGGAGGCTTAGTCAATTTTTTTAAGACACCACGGTGTCTCAATAGCTGATTTTTACATTTCAGATGTCTGAAAATATTTGAGTTTATTAAATTTTGTTCTATGCACTGATTTCTTCTCTTTTGATCCATTAGGGTCCTAAACGTAGAGACTTCGCAGGCATTTTGTGCAAATTTACCTTCGGTTTGCATTTATTTAAATCATAAAGCCAAAAATATATATACAGAACACAGTGCATATTATTAGCTGTAGCTGCAATCCCTTTGTATCTAGTGTACTATTGGGACACCTAATGTAACTGAAATCCCAGCCTAAGTTTATCCAAAAGACAGTGTCATTTACTCCGCTGCCAACCTTCCCTTCCAGCTGCATTTCTCTGTATTCTGCCTCTCAGCAGTACAGCCACACCTGCCTTACACTGTTTGCCAAATACAACACACACATTCATATCTCCATGCCTTTGACCACACTATTGTCTATTGTTGCTCTCCAGAATACTAAACAAACAAGGAATGAAATAACTTCATACTCCTGAGCGCCTACCATGAGCCAGACGCTTATTGGGCAATTTACAACAATCTCATCTAGTCTCCACAGCAACCCTATAAAGTAGGTATTATTTTTCCTATCTTACACGTGAGAATGTCGACGCACAAAGGTTTCCCCAAGAACCCTCACTGATGTCAAATTCCATTGCCTATTAAGGAACGCCTCTGAACCTGTCTCATCTGGCAGTATCTTAACTTAAATCTCAAACTTTCCTCTCCTGTCTTCCAACCTCCCCAAATGTAACTCGCCACATGCTTCTGGGGGTGGGAGGGGCGTGAAGGGATCACAACCGTTTGCTCTTACCAAACTTTGTAGTTAACATAGCCTATAAATCTAGGATCTTCTTCCTCACTACACTAAGAGCTCCTTGAGGATGGGAATCATGACTTACTCGTTTTTCCCCTTCTGCTTATAGGTGTTCAATAAATGCTTGTCCAAATTAAATGGCCCTCTGTCTTCACCCCCTGGTAAACTGCTATTCCAGACTTCACCACCCCTTCGGCGTTCCTCACCGCAAGAGAAAGGAGCTGACGCTTCACCAGTATTCCCTCCAAATCTTAAAGTCTTTCACAGCCCTTCCTCCCACTGTAGTGTATTGCTGATGCATCTGTCTCCTCCCGCTGGAGGTAGCTCAAGGGCAAGATCAATATCATGCACATTCCTGCCACTGGAAGACAAAAAGTGCTCAAAAGTGCGTAACTGAAGTGGACTATTCCCCCAAATCTAACTTTCTGGGATAAAATGGTCAAGAGGAAAAAAAAAAAAAAGGTGTTACAGATGCACAAGCTTCAAATTTCTTTAGGTTCTTCTGAATAATAAACTTGGATTCCCCATGCAGCTTCCTAAAACACCACCACTGATCAGCTTAGCTGACAGAAGGCAATTCCAGATCAAGAACAAAACCTGCCAGCAAAAATAAAACCCACGTATTGACCTTGGCTCGTCTAGGGAGCACCGTTATTTCTTCGGCGCTGTGTCCATTACACATGGAAGCAACTCCCTATACACATTTAAATAATAAAAACACTAAGTCAGCCGGATGATTGACATGGCAATGATGGGGGTAGAGGAGGGACCCTGGGCTCAGCGAAGCAGACTGACCCCGACCCCGTGTCGGGTCCGCAGACACTGATCTAAGCCCGACGCCACACATCCCCCGACCACTCCACCAGGATGGTCCCCGAGGCCCGTTCTTGGAAGCCACGCGGGTCCCGTCCACCCCACCGGCGTCCCGAGCTGCGGCCCCTGCGCGCCCCCCGCCCGACCCCTACGCGCCCCCGTCGGGCCCCTCACCTCTATTTTCCTCCTCCAGGTACCGCACCCGCAGCTCGTTCTCCGCATTCACCTCAGAGCTGTAGCCTCTCCTCAGGACAGCTCCCCCGGCCGCGGGTGCCCAGCCCTGGGCCCACATCGCCGGCCCGGCGCGCGTGCTCGTCACCGAACCGGGCAGCCCTAGCCCCAGGCCGAGCTGCGCACACCAAGCGGCGACCAAGCGTGCACGACTGGCCTGCAAGGCCCCCAGTGCCCCAGACGCCGTGGCCGCCGCAGCCGCCATGTTGTCTGTTTACGGCGTGGGCCTGCGGCTGCGGCTCCG
>NW_004444137.1:2541046-2551246 GCF_000243295.1 Trichechus manatus latirostris | reverse complement strand
AAACTGGTTCATTTGGTGGATCAGAGCCCTTGGTTGTAAGTAAAACCTACTTGATAAAAATATATGTTTACTCTGTGGAGTTTATAAAAGGGTTGAGAGCAGCAAATGATGGAAGGGATTCTCCAGCCTACCAACTCATGTAGATGGCATGGCCCTTCCTGGAGGCAGGAGTCCTAGCTAGGCGCCCTCATTTTAACAAAAGGTGTTCAGTGCGAACATGTGCTTAGGTGAAATTCAGAGCCTATGGCTCCACCCTAAACCAGAAACTCAGAATATCAGTTTAGGTGTTTGGGTGCTTATCAAGGAGGCCTGGTGGCACAGTTGTTACGTGCTGGCTGCTAACCAAAAGGTTGGCAGTTGGACCCCACCAGCAGCTGCAGGAGAAAGATGTGGCAGTCTGTTTGCAAAAGATTTACAGCCTTGGAAACCCTATGGGACAGTTGTACTCTGTCCCATAGGGTTGCTATGAGTTGTAATCAACTCTATGACAATGGGTTTGGTTTAGTAGGATTTGAGGTGCTCATCAAAACACGGTTGTTTAGGATTTTCTGCTATCTAGCTTTTATCAAGGTGTCCCTGGGTTAACTTGACTACTAGCCAAAAGGTTGGTGGTTCAAACCCACCCAGAGGAACCGGGGAAGAAAGGCCTGACAATCTGCCTCTGAAATGCCACAGCCTTAAAAATCCTGTGGAGCAGTTTTACTCTGTACACATGGGGTCATCATGAGTCAGAATCGACTTGACAGCAACTAATGACAGCTGAGAGAAGATGTTTTTGGAATATTGTTTGAAAAACCTGCTGCTTATATATTCTTTTGCTACATAAATTTCTGTTGTACATTAACTGTATTTTAGAGTCCTAAGCAAAACTTTTTCCAATACTTTGTTATACTCTCAATTTGTACCCAAAGTTGGGGGGCGGGGGAGGGGGGAAATGGAAGCCAAAAGATGAGGACACCTTTTGTTGTATCTTTTGTAAAATGCCCTGTGTGAAATTTCTCTTGGAGTTTAGTACAAGAAAAAACTTTGCTTCTTTTTGTGTTTTTTCGTATTTTTGATTTTTCAGTTTGCTAGGAAACTCTGAATTTTATTTACAGCTCAACTCTTTAACAATTATGTGGAACTATAGACTGCTTTATTTATGTTTTTGTTTTTTCTATTCTTGCTTTTTTTCCGTTATTTGTATTTTCATGGTTTTTATTTCTATTGTATAATTATCGTATGTTTTCCTGTTTTAAGTCATCACAAATCTTTTTGGAAAACTAGCCAAGCATCTAGAACTGTTCTGGTACACAGAAGGCACTCAGTAAATACTAGTTACATTCACTCAAGTGAGTTGAAAAGTGATTAATCCACAGGGGTATTTATTTGGTAATGAAAAAATTAGAAAACACTTTCCTGCAATCTTTATAGGCTATAAGACCTAATTTATCGCTGTTCATTTTGTGTTGGCTTTTTTTTTTTTTTAATATTTCTAAATGTAAATTGCCTCTTCAATAGATTGTAAATTCAGAGGAAAGAGTTATAAAACACCTGACAGTGCTATTTAAAGTAGCATAACCTCAGAAAATACTTGTGATTGATTAGGACAACTGCAAACCAAAAAAAACAAAAAACGCTCATTGCTGTTGAGTCGATTCCGACTCATAGCAACCCTATAGGACAGAATAGAACTCCCCATAGGGTTTCCAAGACTGTAATCTTTCCAGAAGCAGGCTGCCACATCTTTCTCCCATGGAACCGCTGGTGGGTTTGAACCTTTCAGTTAGCAGCTAAGCGCTTAAACCACTTTGCCACCAGGGCTCCGAACAACTGCAGAGACTCATAAACTGCTTCAGTGATATAAGAAAACTAAGAAGGACTGCCCGTGGTTTTGATGGGAAAACACAACATACAGGCAATGTTCCCCTGCCCTGACAGTTGAGTTAGTTAGAGCAGTCATGCACATATGCCAGGTCTGTCAAGAAAGTTAATACTTAAAAGTTAATGAAAAAACAAACATTGCCGTTACAACATGTCAGGAATGAGAACTAATAGAGAATTGCCAAATATCAGGGATTTAACAGAAATTCCAGGTCCTACTGACACAACTTTGGATCCCAGCTTCACTTTGAGACATCAGTGAGGTATTTAAAGGTTGTGTGCTTCCATTTCTTCACCTACAAAATAGCTACTATAATATCTATTTTACCTCAAAAAGTCTTAGACGTCAGTTTTTTTTATCTGTAAAATGTAGAGAATTATGCCCATTTTGTAGGATTGATAAGTATGCAAAGCACTTGGCTCCAGGAAATGGGAACAGAATAGATAACATTAAGTCTTATTGATCAACTTTCTTCTTAGTGTATTCTGGGCATTTAGATATGTTATTTAATTTTGAAAAAATGTTGAAGCTGGTACAATTATCCCCATTGAGGAGACAGGTTAAGTTACTTACCAAAGTCTGCATCTAGTAAGTCATACAGCTAGCATTTGAACCCTGACTTCAAAGCTCGTGTTTTTAATCAGTGTTTTGCATAGCACCTCAATACATGTTAAGGTGTTCAATAAAATTTAGTCTTCTTAGTTCCATTCTGCATTTCAGGAAAAGGTTTTTGAGTGTGAGACGGGAGTCTAGTCTCTGTTATCCTCTGTGGTTTGGAAACTTTACTCTCTACGTTGAATCCTGTGAGGTCATGGATTCCCAGACACTACCTCTTCCCCCTGCCAACACCATAGTTGCTGGTTGCATATACAAACATACGCCAGGCCCTTAAGATAAATGCCATCTTTGTCTAGGGCTGGGAGGAATGGAGGATTGAGGGGTGATACCTAAAGGGTACTGGGTTTCTTTTTGTGGTGATTAAAGTGTTCTAAAACTGATGTGGTAATGGTAGCACAACTCAAAAACCATTGAATTGTGCACTTTAAATGGGTGAATTGTATAGTATATGAATTATATCTCAGTATATCTGTTGTTAAAAAAAAGAATTAGGGATCCTTGGAAATACAGCTAATTCTGTGTCTGAAACAGAAAAATGCAAGGTAAATCCAGACGATCTTCTTGTGCCACAAAACAGTGAGGTGCAGAAAAACTGATGAAGATGTGTGAAACGACACAGCTTGAAATGGAGCCCACTGGCCAAATTTGGGACAATTAAAAAAAGAAAAAAACCCTTTGCCGTCAAGTCGATTGCAACTCATAGCGACCCTATAGGACAGAGTAGAACTGCTGTATAGGGTTTCCAGGGAGCTGCTGGTGGATTCGAACTGCTGACCTTTTGGTTAGCAGCTGAGTCTTAACCACTGTGCCACCAGTGCTCCTTGGGACAGTTAAAGCATCAAAAAATAATGGCTGTAATATATGCTACCATTTAGAGCTATTTTTTTTAAAGTCAATCAACAATTAAGAAAATAGTCTTTTTTTTTTAATTAATGGATAGCATATGATGTGAACCAAGTTTCTTAATATTGGCTTGGGAGATTACAGATAAGCAAGAGGAGGCGGCAAGAATGATCCATATGGGAAAGGATTAGCATTGGAGACATCAGTATGAACTCATGTTCAGCTTAGTATTATACAGATAATTTCATCTAGAAGTATTTAAAGGTAGATCTTGTTACGGATTAAATTGTGTCTCCCAAAAAGATACGTTGATGTTCTAACCCCTGTACCTGTGAATGTGACCTTGTTTGGAAATAGGGTTGGGTTTTGTTGTTGTTATCAGTTAGATTAAACAAGATCATACTGTAGTAACATGGGTCCTAATCCTAATCCCTTCTGAGTGGTGTTTTATAAAAGGGGGGAACAGACACAGAAACAGTTACACAGAAAGGAAAGACAGACAGCTTGTGACAACCGAGGTAGATGCATCCGCAGACAGCAAAGGAATGCCAAGAATTGCTGGGAGCCACCAGAAACTAGGAGAGAGGCATGGAACAGTTCCTCTCTCTAAGACCCCAGAAGAAATCAACATGACCAGTGCCCTTATTTGGACTTCTAGCCTCCAGAGCTGTGAGGTAATAAATTCCTGTTTTTTGAAGCCACACTACTTTGTGGTATTTTGTTATGGCAGCCCTGGACAACTAAGGTGTGTTTACACAGGTTAGAGTATACATATATATTCCCTTGCTCTGTCAGCCGAATTAACCAAGAAGTAACAACATCCCAGTAGCAGCAAGCACACCTATTGCCCAGATGTTGGTCTCTAGTACCATTCCCCAATAAAAACGCTCCTTGGAGAAGTGACTGATGCTAGTACCAGGGCAGGGCAAGAAATATACAAGAAGAGCCTGGAGCATCTTGTAGTGCCAGAAAGTAAGGAAATGCTAAAACAGACATACACACACATTGGTGGGGGTGTGTCAAACACAAGAGCCAACTGAAAGAGCTCACAATGGCTAAAGCTGGAACAAACTGAACAACAAAGTAGTGCTGGATTATAACCCAAAGTGTAAAACATCTACTCATACTGACAAATAAATGATTGAATAAATACATGAAGGAAAACAGACATATCTCCCAAGCAGAATTCCAAATAGTTGATGTGCATTCTCTGCCCAGAGGGGAGGAGCATAATCCTCTACTCTGAGTGTGGGCCGCACATGGTGACTTCTTCCACAGAGTACAGTATGGAAAGGGCAGGGGGCGGGGAGTGTGGTGGAAGAATAACTGCAGTGGAAAACTCTGAGAAGCATTATCTCAACCAGGTTATCACAGTAAACGTCAACGGTGATAAGTTATGTTGACGGAATGCACCTTGATGCGATGTGATGAAAGTGGTACTTCTCCTATGTTATTTCCTCCCGCAAACCCATAACCCCAGTCTAATCAGGAAAAAATACCAGACAAATCCCAGCAGAGGAACATTCTACAAAACACCTGACCAGTACTCAGAACTGTCAGGTTCATCAGAAACAAAGAGAAACTGTGACAGCCCAGAAGAGCCAAAGGAGACGTGAGTAGTGACTATTATGTGGTATTCTGAGTGGAATCCTGGAACAGATAAAGGGCATCCTGTACAAATCAAGGAAACCTGAATAAAGTGTGGACTGTAGTTAATGGATCAATATAAATGTGTTAATTTACCACACCAATGTAAGATGCTAATAATAGGGAAAACTGTGTGGTATATGGGAACTTTGTACTATCTTTGCAATTTTTCTGTAAAGATGTTCTTATTTTTAATAAAGGCTTATTTTAAAAAAAGTTAACATGCCACCAAAAACCTGACATCTAAGCCTAAGCTAGTGGTTCTCTACTGCGTTGAAAGCAATGCCACTGCCCTGTCCTGCAGCTCTGAGCTGCCTGGTATACTTTTGTCCTTCAAGCTTCTGGAAGACCTAAATGCGTATCACCAAGCCGCCCCCTCTGGGCCCCCAGTTTACCCTCCTTCCCACCCCAGGATTCTCTGAAGTTCTCTTTCTGCATCAAATACTGCCGGTTAGACCCAGATAGAGGTGTAAGGGTACCTTCACCACTAGGCCCTGTCTTTGCTCTGAGCAGATCTAGGATGGGAATTGACCATAAAATTCTAAGGTTGAGACACCAACCCTGTTGCTCTTTACCTCTTTTAGACCTCAAAACCTGGGGTTGTGGGACCTTCAGAGTTATAGTTTGTCCCTCCTGCCCGTTCAGGCATCTAAAGAGTACCTGCTCTGTCAAGGTGTAATTTTTTAAAAAGTAGCCATCGAATCGATTCCAACATGGCGACCCTACATGTGTCAGAGTAGAACTATGCTCCATAGGGTTTTCAATGGTTGATACTTCGGAAGTAGATTGTCAACGCTTTCTTCCAGGGTGCCTCTGGTTTGCCTCGAACCTCCACTTTTTCAGTTAGCAACTGAGCAGCATTAACCATTTGCACCACCCAGGGCCTCCCAAGGTACAACTAAAAATGTATTATTTCAGCCGCCTCCTGTTTACCGCCTGAGGGTTTATCTCGTCTTGTCCTTAATGCACTTTTCTGTTGTTGCGTGCCATCGAGTTTATTCTGACTCAGCAACCCTATAGGACAGAGTAGAACTGCCCCATAGGGTTTCGTGAGCTGAAATCTTGACCGGAGCTGATCTCCAGGGCTTTTCTCCCTTGGAGCAGCTGGTGGGTTCCAACAGCTAACCTTTCAGTTAGCAGCTGAGTGCTTAACCGTTGCACCGCTGGAGCTCCTTTGCACTTTTCTAGTGGGTAAGAATTTTATTCTGCCCTGTAAATCAACCATCCTTTGGAATAAAGGAAATTAAAGAAGGATTCTTCTTCCTCAGTTTCCTTTAACCAGCTCTGCTGACCTACAGTCCCCCACCCCCTTTAACTGTACACCCTCCCAGTGTAATTATAGTACCAGCAGCCCAGGTGTCCTCTAATCCTCACAAGCGTCCTCTGAGGAAGCATCTTTTATTAGCCCTATATCACAGTTGAGGACAACTGGTTCAGGAACGTGATTTCCCAAAGATCACGTAACTAGTAAGCAGCAGAACCGTACGAAAATTCCTTCTAGGTATTTTGTCATAATCTCCTACCTCTATTCGTGTTCTTTTTTTCCCAGGGCATCTAGTTATTCTCATGAAAGTCTTCGTCTTAGTTATGCATTGGGCACTGAATAGTGGAATGCTTGTGCGTAAAGAACAGGCATTGACTAATCCACCGATGATTAGTGCCTTCAGCAGCTTCAGACCAAAAAAAACAAAAAACAAATGACAGTGCAGTTAGTCTCTCTCTCTGATTAGTGACTATCCAGAAACCAAATTTCAAAAAACAAAAATCAGCAAAATAATTTCTACTTCTCAAGACTTTATAGTGCTGTTCTTTTTGTACTGTTGTATCAGGATCATTGGAAACCCTGGTGGCTCAGTGGTTAAGAGCTACAGCTGCTAACCAAAAGGTCGGCAGTTTGAATCCACCAGGCACTCCTTGGAAACCGTTTGGGGCAGTTCTGCTCTGTCCTGTAGGGTCGCTAGGAGTTGGAATCGACTGGACAGCAGCGGGTTTGGTTTTTTTTATCAGGATCATAATTGTTGTTTCTTTCAGTATGGTAGCTTTCCACATGTGTCATGGAGAGAAAAATCACTACAATATTAAAGGGAGCTAGAGCGTTGCTGCTGTGTTGGAAGAAGTACAACCAGAATGCTCCTTAGAAGCAAGGACGGCAAGACTACATTTTACATACTTTGGACATGATGTCAGGAGGGATCAGTCCCTGGAGAAGGGCATCATGGTTGGTAAAGTAGAGGGTCATCGTAAAAGAGGAAGACCCTCACTGAGATGGATTGACACAGTGGCTGCAACAATGGGCTCAAGCATACCAAAGACTGAGGATGGCACAGGACCAGGCAGTGTTTCGTTCTGTGGTACATAGGGTCGCTGTGAGTCGGAACCCACTCCACGGCACCTAACAACAACAGAGCCTTGCTGAGTGGATGTAAGAAGCAAGATTCGGAACAGTTGGTAGTGCCTTTAGGGGCATCCGAACGTTTGTTAAGACAAGCCATAAGCTTTTCAGGGGCTAAGTATCCAGTATGTTAGACGTTGATTTTTCTATCAGAAAATATTCTTGAATCGCATTTGTTCTAGGAATATCTGGATATGAGCTCATTGTGAAAAGTAAGCGAAAGAGAGATCCACAGTGGCAAATTCATACCTTATGCATGGTTTTTTTTTACCTGCTGCTTTCATGAGATTATATAAGTTTTTTGAAAGAAAATGTATTTTTTTATTTTATTCTTATAAATATTTTGTATATGGTAAGTATTAGTGTAAATACACATTTATGTATATGTAAATATATCTTAATATATAAATAAAATATGAAAAAATAGTTGTATTTTTAGAATATTTATATTTTAAGTAATACAATAATGGAATAATGTGTATGTTTTTGAATGTTTATATTTTAATATTTTTATAAATATTGTAATTATATTATTTTATAACTCTTAAAACATATTTCTCATCTAGAGCATGGGGATAAAAAGAGCTCACCTTTAATCTTCAGGGTTGTGAAGATTAAATAAGATAACGTACAGAAAAGACCTAGATCACCAGCATTCAAAAAAAGTTAGTTCCCTTTTACTTCTCCTACGGAGGTGCTTATTTTCAAGGTCAAATTATGTGAGGCCAGATTATAACTTAAACCAAGCCAAAATATTGCAGCAGACTGAATGCAGAAGTAGATATGAAAATCTTGGTGTTCTATTAAGCCAAGCATTAAAGAGAGTTGAAAAAATGTAAACAATGCTACTCTTCTCAATAATTTTTTTTTTTGGGTAAATACTGATTTCTTCATTAAACATGTTATTTATATTAACATGTCTTGGGTTTATTATTATTATTTTTAAATAAATTAGTAAATGTTTCTAAATTTTGTCAGTTTTAATTTCTCATAAGGTAAATGTCGATAGATATAATAAAAAACATAACAAAAGCCCTTTGGGGTCTTCAGTAATTTTTAAGAGTGTAAAGGAGTCCTCAGACCAAAAAAGTTTGAGAACTAGTGTTTTACTTCGGATATCATTTTCCTCTTTGTTCATATGTTTAATAATTTCGGATTATATTCTGGACATTTGTGTATCTATGGTGGGGTGTAGAGACTCTGGATTCTGTTATATTATCCTGGAAAGCATTGATTATTTTGTTTTTAGCAAGCAGTCAAACTTATCTAAACACAAACTCTGCCTCTCTTGCAGTGAACAGCAGTTGAAATCTGTGGGTGGTTCTTTTAGCCTTAGCTGTATTTCTTGGAAGGAGCCTTGGTGGCACAGTGGTTAAAGTGCCTGGCTGCTAACTGAAAGGTGGGCTTATTTAAACCACCGTCTTTCTCTGTGGGAAAAAGATGTAGCAGTCTGCTTCCGTAAAGTTTACAGCCTTGGAAACCGTAGGGGCAGTTCTACTCTGTCCTACAGGGTCGCTATGAGTCATAATCAACTCGACGGCAGTGAGTTTGGGTTTGGTGTTTTTGATATGTTTGATATCACAACACTTAGGATCTTTTGACAAGTCACTTAGAAAATAAAGTTAGGAAGGAATAGAGACTTTTCCCTTTCCTTTTATCCAATTCCATTTGGATTTTTAAACCACATTTATATATTATTTCATAATCTTCAAACATAAAAGAAGTAAATACATCAAGAATATATTACAGAATATAAGATCACTTTGCATTTAACCAGGTGGCGATTAAGAGCATGACCTCTGGATCCAAACCACATAAATTTCAGTCTTAGCTGCACCACTTACTAGCAGTGTGTGTACTTGAACAATTCACTAAAACTTTCATTTATAAAAGGAGGAAAATAATATTTGCTTTGTACAGTTGTTTGAGGATTAAATGATATATATAAAGTACTTCGTACAGTGTCTAGTGTACTATAAACAGTCAATAAACATTAGTTGTTATTATTATCCCTTTTGAGATACAATAATTTTAGCATAGAGCAGTGATCTCTAAGACAGTCTACTCTGCAGTAGGTAGAGAACTATTAGGACTTCTGTTTATATTTTTAACTTGGTGTGATTATATACATATACATATATGTGTATATATGTATAAACACCATTGCCATTGAGTCGATTCCAACTCTCACATATATACGCGCACACGTATATTTTTGGAATTTCATGCTTTAAAATTTTTTACTGATAGAATGTGTGATTTAAAAAATTGGAGACCATTGGCTCAGAGATTTAATCAGAAACATATTTTCATAGCGTTTTCATTCTTAAAGTGAAGTTTCTTTCATGCAGACCACAAAACAGTTTCTAATCGTTAATTATTTAAAGTTAACCAACCTGTAGTGAGGCACTCGGATATTTCCTTTTTAGACTAAGGGCAAGAGGGCCTGTATGATGCATTTTTCCTCAAGCCAAGCTCTTAATGAAAGTTCCTTTGTCACATCACCAGATCAAGAGCAGTATATTGTCTAGGGTGTTTGGTTTATATTAAGCGATCGAATTTATAAATAATTCAGGAAATGAATCAGACCTTATTTTAACCAGCAACATTACTGTAGATGTGCCCGGTAGAAAAGCTCTTTATATGTTATCTCATCTTAAGTCCCTTGATAATTACATATCTTCAAATTAGAAAACCTAGTTAAATTAAATCAGGGCTGGGAAGATGTGGAGGGAAGAGCTCTTTGATTTTAAATTCTTCTTTATCAGCAGCAGTGTAAGGCCTCTCTGTAGTTACCCATACATTTGCTGTGTGTTCAATTTTTGAGTGGCTAATA
>NW_004444137.1:2536261-2539696 GCF_000243295.1 Trichechus manatus latirostris | reverse complement strand
TCTAAGGTTTCTATGTAATCTTTCATGTTGCTGTTGTCACTTTGATACCATATAGATCTTAAAAGAGCATAATGCTCAAGGCAGACATTTTTTACTAGTTAAGTTAGACTGTTGTTTGGTTTTGAAAAGACTTCAGGGGATAATTTAGCTTTAAGGTTTAAAGATTATCTCAGGGCAATAGTTTTCACGGGTTCATCCAGCTTCCGTGGCTCCAGAAAGTCTGGAGTCCATGAAAATTTGAAATTCTGTTCTGCATTTCCCCCCTTTTGATCGGAATTCTTCTATAGAATCTTTAAATTCTATAGAATCTTCCATAGAATTTTGATCAAAAGGTTCAGCAATAGTAACTGGGCACCATCCAGTTCTGCTTTCATGGCAAAGGAGGCAGTTGTTCATGGAGGCAATTAGCCACACATCCGTTTCCTCCTCCTATTCCTGACTCTCCTTCCTCTGTTGCTCCAGGCAATTAGAGAGCAATTATTGTGCCTTAGATGGCCACTTGCAAGCTTTTAAGACCCCAGGCACTACACAACAAACTAGTAGGTAGAACAGAAGCACTAAACGCGTTATTAGGCCAATTAACTGGGATGTCCCGTGAAACTCTGACCCTAAACCTCCAAACCGAGAAACCAAATCGCATGAGGTTTTTTGTTGTACATAGGCAGCCTCAGCAGCTACTCTTTTTTTTTTCTGTTGATTTTGTTAATATATCTATCACACAACTTGTGTCAATTCAACCATTTATAGGTATACAACTCACTGATGGCAATTGCAATAATCAGCTGTGCAACCCTATCCATGTTCAAAGCGATTTTTTCATCTCTGTTAACCCCCATTTTTCCCTCCCTCCTGCCCCTGGTAACCACTAATAAACTTTGGTCTCTATATATTTGCCTTTTCTTGTCTTTTAATATAAGTGAAGTCATACAATATTGGTCTTTTTGAGATTGACTTATTTCACTCAGCGTAATGTCTTAAAGCGCCGTCCATATTGTAGCATGTATCAAGACTCCATTTCTCCTGCTAGCTGAGTAGTATTCTATTGTATGTGTGTCAACACATTTTGCTTACCTCTTCATCTGTTGATGGGCATTTAGGTTGTTTCCACCTTTTGGCTATTGTGAATAGTGCTGCAATGAACATTGATGTACAAGTCTCTGTTTGAGCCCCTGCTTTCAAGTTTTGTGGGTGGATACTTAGAGTGGAATTGCTGGATCATATCTGGAAACCCTGGTGGTGTAGTGGTTAAAAGCTACAGCTGCTAACCAAAAGGTCAGCAGTTCAAATCCACCAGCTGCTCTTTGGAAACCATATGGGGCAGTTCAACTCTGTCCTATCAGGTCACTATGAGTCGGAAGCAACTTGATGGCATTTTTTTTTTTTTTTCTTTAATGGTATGTCTAACCTCCATCTCATGGGAATCAGCTTTGGGCTGATGGTAATTCTTGTTATCCACTCCTGAAGTTAGACAGGTTCTAACACTCCTACTACTACTATTACTACTACTGTCATTTTACAGATAGATAAGTAGAGAGATGGATGGATAGGGGGTGGATGGACGGGTGGATGGGGGCGTGGATAGATGGGTGGATGGGGGTGGATGGATGGGTGGATGGATGGATGGGTGGGTGGGTGGGTGGGTGGTGATATGGATGGATGGATGGATGGATGGATGGATGGATGGATAGACAGATGATAGATAGGTAGATAAATGGAGGTAAACAAAGGGCTCTTGCTTACAGTAGAGTGCCAAGTGTCTAGTGGTAAATTTGGAAGGAATGCTGGAGTTATAAAATCATTATATTAGAACATCCTACGTAAAGATTGATTTTGTCAAGCAGCATCAGTAAGTGCTAAATCTGTGGTGGTGGGGCATTATAATGAGGAGATGATTTTAGGTACTGTTTTCCCACAGAATGTTTATTATTTGTAATGGGAAAAATACTTATACAATGGAGAAACTGGACAGTACCTTGGCTGGGTGATAAAAAGTAACATCCCCAGTGACATTATGTGCCACCAGGTGTGAACCCAGAGAAGGACACATCATTTTTCACAATACTCTAGTCAGGAATGCATGACTTGAGTATAATCTCAGTGAAGCATCAGGCAACCCAAAATGAAGAACATTCTAAAAACAGAAAGGTCTTTGTGCTTAAAAAGTATCAATGCCATAAAAGACAAAAGCTGAAGAACTGGTCCAGGTTAGAGATTGAAGGAACACGACAACTAAATGTGATATGTGATCCTAGACTGAATCCTCTATAGGAGAGGAAAAAATGCCATAAAGGACATTATTAGGTCAATTGACAGTATTAGAATAGAGACAGCAGATTAGGTAAAAGTATGGCGACAATGTAAATTTATCAGTGTAAATATACTATGATTATGAACAAGAACATTCTTAAGACATACACACTGAAGTATTTCAGGGACAAGATCCAAGGTATATGCAATTTACTCTCAAATGGTTAAAAAATGTTTTTATATAGATATATATTTAAATAAACACACGTGTGTGTATGTGTATGTGTGTGAATATACCAGTTGCCCTCGAGTTAATTTTGACGAACGGTGATCCCATGTGTGTCTCAGTAGAACTGTGTTCCATAGTGTTCTCAGTGCCTGATTTTTCAGAAGTAGATTACCAGGCCTTTCTTCCGGGGCAGCTCTGGGTGGACTTGAACCTCCAACTTTTCAGTTATCAGCCAAGCATGGTAAGCATTTGCACCACCTAATACATAGAGACTAATAGGATATACAGGTGTTCTTTGCACTGTTCTTGCAACTTTTCTATAAGTTTTAAATTATCTCCAAATCAAACGTTAAAAACAAAACAAAAACTCTTTGCACAAAGCTGTCCTTTGCAAAATCTCAGGCGTTTGCTTCAAGTAATTCCCAGCAAAGTGTAAATCGTGCTTAATTTTCTCATGGTGTGGTTGCATTTTTAAAAAGGTTTTCCTTTTCCCATGAGGCTTTAAGAAAAGAAAAGTCAAGGTGACCCGAGTCTTAAAAGAAGCCTTTGCTTTTAGCCTTTCTCTTAGCCCCAAAGCATGTGACAAAGCTTACTTGCAGTTAGTGAGATCCCAGGGAGCAGAAGTCACAGACAAGGGGAAAAAAAGTGGAGAAGAGAAAGCAGATACAAGGATGCAGAATTCAGTTGACCAGCTCAACAGCAGTTGGTGTTCAGTCTCACTGGACAATCTGAGAAGATTGTCAGTCTCAGAACTGCCTGCCTCAGGGACAAAATGAGGAAGCATCTACCCATCGATTCCCTTCCTGCATAGCTTGAGCTCCTCCACCCTTCCAGGCTGCACCTGTGTGAGTACCAAGGCAAGGTGCCGTCATCAGGCTGCACCTGTGTGAGTACCAAAGCAAGGTGCTATCATCAGGCTGCACCTGTGTGAGTACAAAGGCAAGGTGCTATCAGGCTGC
>NW_004444137.1:2530744-2535947 GCF_000243295.1 Trichechus manatus latirostris | reverse complement strand
GCCGTCATCAGGCTGCACCTGTGTGAGTACCAAGGCAAGGTGCCGTCATCAGGCTGCACCTGTGTGAGTACCAAGGCAAGGTGCAATCATGTTGCACCTGAGCTGAGCTGCTTCCCGCCTGTGAAGAAGTGGCCACCTCAGCAGTGAAGCCAGGGGAATTCAAAGGCATGTACACATGCCTTAAAAAGATCAACAGTCACTGAAGTAAGGGGCTGGATGTCTTCCCAACGTAGGCGAGGGAGAAAAGCATCAATTAAGATCGTAAATATCTTCTTGCCATTGTTGTTCTAATGTAAGTCTTGCCCCACCAGATCCTAAGCTCCTTAAGGACTGTTATTACTGTCGTTAGCTGCCATAGAGTACACCCAGACTCATGGCAACCCCATGAACAATGGAACGAAACGCCGCCCAGTCCTACGACATCCCCGTGTTCAGTCGCAGATTGGACCACTGTGATCCATAGGAGTTTTCATTGCCTGGTTTTCGCCAGGCCTTTCTTCCAAGTTCATCTTAGTCTAGAAGCTCCACTGAAACCTATTCAGCATCATAACGACACATAAGCCTCCACCGACGGGGTTACTCATGAGGTACATTGGTCAGGAATCGTTAAACCCTGGACTCCTATATGGGAGGCAAGAATTCTACCACTGAATCACTAATGCCTCAAGAACTGTTTGACTCATTTTTATACCACACAGCATTAGTTTCCTGTTGCCACTATGACAAATTGTCACAAGTCGGTGGCATAAAACAACAGAAATGTATTTGTTCTGGAAGTCAGAAGGCAGTTTGCCAGCTGGGCCTCATTCCCTCTGAAAGCTCTAGGAGAGAGTCCCTTCTTTGCCTCTTGTAGCTTCTGGTGGCTGTCAGCATTCCTTGACTTGTGGCCACATCACTCCAATCTCTGGTCACGTCGCTTCTCCTATTCTGTCTGTGTCAAATGTCCCTCTACTTCTCTCCATAAGGATTCTTGTCGTTGGATTTAGGCCACACCCAGATAATCCAGGATGATCCTCTCAACTCAAGACCCTTAATTATACCTGTAAGGACCCTTTTTCCAAGTAAGGTACCTAACATTTTATATGTCCTGGGGACTAGAATAGGGACATATCTTTTGGGGAGTGTTTTAGTTTTCTAGTGCTACTATAACAGAAATACCACAAGTGGATGGATGTAACAAAGACAAATTTATTCTCTCACAGTCTAGGAGGCTAGAAGTCCAAATTTGGGGTGTCATCTCCAGGGGAAAGCTTTCTCTTTCTGTCAGCTCTGGAGGAAGATCCTTGTCATCAATCTTCCCCAGTCTAGGAGCTTCTCAGCGCAGGGACCCTGGGTCCAAAGAACACGCTCCCCTCCTGGTTCTTCATTCTTGGTGGTAGGAGGCCCCCCTGTCTCTCTGCTTGCTTCTCTTTCTTATATCTCAAAAGAGATTAACTCAAGACAACCTTACCTTGTAGATTGAGTCCTGCCTCATTAACGTAACTGCCTGTAATCCTGCCTCATTAACATCATAGAGTTAGGATTTACAACACATAGGAAAATCACATCAGATGACAAAATGGTGGACAACCACATTAATGCTGGGAATCATGGCCTAGCCAAGTTGACACACATTTTGGGGGGACACAATTCAGTCAATAAGAAGGGGCCACCATTCAATCCACTAAAAGTGTCCAGCATTATCTCTGATACATACTAGGAGTTGAGTAAATGTTTTGGACTGAAAGGTGTTTGTGTGTGTGTATGTGTACACAGTGGGCTTGAAATTATTTTGGCATGCCTTCTTTTTCACTTTCTTTCTCATCCTAATGTAGCACAGATGAGATTCAATCTTATTCCCTCCCCCACCCCTTTTATTCTTTTATAAAATTTCCCTTTCCTCTTGTAACTACAAAAAACCTGGAGAAATTAAAG
This sequence comes from Trichechus manatus latirostris, assembly GCF_000243295.1. Lineage (NCBI taxonomy): Eukaryota > Metazoa > Chordata > Mammalia > Sirenia > Trichechidae > Trichechus > Trichechus manatus. Next base: position 2,534,033 of record NW_004444137.1, on the reverse strand, counting down.
GTATATGTTGAGGAGGTGACAGCAGCGCTTCCTATGGCTTCATCTCCAGATAATCTCTTACCTTTTGTTGCCCATCCTGTTGTGGAAGCTTATAATATCAGTAAACTATTCACTCAAGGAGTCCCTGGGTATTGCAAATGGTTAACGTGCTTGGGTAATAACTGAAAGGTTAGAGGTTTGAGTCCACCAAGAGGCACTCAGAAGAAAGTCCTGGCTATCTATTTCTGAAGAATCAGCCATTGAAAACCCTGTGGAGTACAGTTCTGCTGACACACGTGGGTTGGAGGAGACTTCAGTGGTAACTGGTTTATTCACTCACACCTTCAGATTGGAGTGACCGTTTGCCAGGCATCGTTCTAGCCTCTGAGGACACAGCCGTAAACATCACAGCCCAAATCCTGGCCAGTAAACACATGCATAACGTATGGTTCCACGGTGATAAATGTGATAAAGAGAAGTAACACAGAATAAGGGAGTAGTGACAGAAGACAAGATAGTCCAAAGAAGCCTCTGAGGAGGTGACCTTTGAGCAAAGGCTTGAATGAAGGAAGTGGGCAAGCAATATTTTATTGCTATTATTCTTTTGTTGTAACTGAGACTTCTGCAAAGAAATTTCTCAACAAATTCCCGTATCTATTTTAAGATACTTACCCTGTGTGAAACGAGTTCCTTTCTGTGTTTTTTTCCTGGTTCTTTGGAAAAACAGTTTGAGAGATTTTTTTCCGCGAAACCCTGAGGTGTTACCTTTGCCTTAGTTCTTTGGAGAAGCAAATCGGGGGGTGGGGGGAAGCTCCCAGGTTGTTTTCTGCCCCGGAGAGTTTGTTACAGGGGATTCCCTGGGTTGATTTACATTTCCTGGTTTGACAACTTGATGGTTTGATACTTTTTGTATGGCTGTAGGCTGCAGTCTGCCCTGTAGTTGGTCTATTTTATGCACCTTTCAGGGACTGGCCAATGTACTATTCAAATAGAGGTCCATAAAACCACCCACTAGGATTGAGTGACTTGTGCTCCACTGAGGGGAGGGGTGGGTTCATGGTCCTTCTGGAAGGGCCTTGCCTGGAAATTGACCATGAGTTTGCTTATAGGAGGGCCAACCCCAGGGAGGTTTTTGAGGAATGGGAGAAGCGGCAGAGAGAGAGGAGGTGAGAGACCTGCTAAAAGAGTAGTAACATGGGTCAAGGGCTGTAACAGTGCAGACAGCGAAAGGCTGTCTCTCCTAACACATCTTTTCTGACACCACTGAAGATGGTTTTGAAGTGACTTAGTTCCTTGACCCCTTTTGTACAATACTAATACGGCCTTTTGTGTTCACGTAAACCATAAAATGTAACGAATGTGGACCAAGTTTCCATATTTCACTTTTAAGTTACATTTACAAAATATCCGTAGAACCAGTTGATTGAAGCTTTGTGTACTTTTTCTGTGTATTTTTGACATATTCTTCTACTTATTTGCATGAGTAGAGAGAATATTTTCAGTCCTATAAGCCTCAAATTAATTTTAGTCCCTAAAATAAAGTAACTCAGCTTATTTCTCTGTTTGTTAGGTGTCTATTCGTGCATTGAAATAACTTCCAAGTACGTGCTAGAGAACATTGCTGCCTTTTGAAATTAAGGTGGTCTATCCAGGTGGGCCTTATGAGTTTAATGTTTGTCTGTATGGCCTAAGGGGAAAATGTTTCTTAATACTGTAAACATTTGAACTGAATAATCTTCCTCTCACCCTAAACCCCAGGGAAAGGTGGTGAACAGCAGATAGAGATACGGAGTTTAAAGCTCTAATGTACCTTTTCAAAGAGAAGTTGTGGCATCTGTGGCCTTCACAAGGGCCTCTTGAGGAAAGAAAGCTCACTGGTTTAAATATTTCTACATTTGCTAAAATAGCAACTCAAAGGTGTGTATCTCCTATTGCATCTCAACGCCAGTGTTTCAGCTTAAGTAAAAAAAAAAAAAATGCAAAAACTAGAACTTTTAATTTATTTATTTATTTTGGAAATTTACACAACCTCTCTAGAAAAGTAGAGAAAGCCCCAGTTTGTGGCTTATGCTACTCACACTTGAGCTGCTTTTCCTTATTTTGATAAATAAGTGATTTCTTTTGAAAAGGGGAAGAAAGGATGTGATTCTAAACAGCCGTGGATTCTTCTAAGAAACTATGATAGATTTTGGTAATGATATGATTGAAAAAGATGATCAACCCCAAATGCTAAAATTATATAGGGCAACAGTTTCAGAAGCGGCATTGCACAGCTTATAGGAGAAATACAAGGCTGTAATTTGAGTGTGGGAAGGTCATATTTTAATTTCGATATGTATTTTTATCCTTTTAAAATTTCTATTTTGTATATTTTATAATATAACTAATAGCATGGTAGAGTATGTATATAACTCATATAAATAAATATATATAAAAACCCATTGCTGTCAAGTTGCTTCCAACTCATAGCAATCCTATGGGACAGAGAAGAACTGCCCCGTGGGGTTTGCAGGGAGCGGCTGGTGGATTCAAACGGCAGACCTTTTGGTCAGCAGCCAAGCTCTTAACCACTGCAAAACCAGGGCTCCAGAGCATGTATATACATCATGTTGTTGTTGTTAGGTGCCGTCAAGCTGGTTCCGACTCACGGCGATGCTGTGTACGACAGAATGAAACATTGCCCAGTCCTGCACCATCCTCACAATCATTATTATATTTGAGCCCATTGTTGCAGCCACTGTGTCAGTCCGTCTCGTTGAGGTTCTTTTTTGCTGACCCTCTACTCCACCAAGCGTGATGTCCTTCTCCAGGGACTGATCCTGATAAGATGTCCAAAGTATGGAAGACGAAGTCTTGCCATCCTCACTTCTAGTGAGCATTCTGGCTGTACATCTTTCAAGACAGATTTGTTCATCCTTCTGGCAGCCCGTGGTATATTCAGTGTTCTTCACCAACACCATAATTCTAAGGCATCAATGCTTCTTCAGTCTTCCTTATTCACTGTCCAGCTTTCGCATGTGTATGAGGCAACTGAGAACACCATGGCTTGAGTCAGGCGCACCTTAGTCCTTAAGGTGACATCTTTGCTTTTTAACACTTTAAAGAGGTCTTTTGCAGCAGATTTTCCCAGTGCAATGCATCGTTTGATGTCTTGATTGCTGCTTCCACAGGCGCTGATTGTGGATTCAAGTAAAATGAAATCCTTGACAACTTCAGTCTTTTCTCCATTTATCATGATGTTGCTTATTGGTCCAGTTGTGAGAATTTTTGTTTTCTTTATGTTGAGGTGTAATCCATACTGAAGGCTGTG
>NW_004444137.1:2524405-2527710 GCF_000243295.1 Trichechus manatus latirostris | reverse complement strand
TTCTCAGTTGAACACTTTATACTTTTATAAGCATTTTGATTTACATAACGCAAAATATGTGGTTAGATAAAAGTTAAAAGTTTAAACTTCAGCTTTTTAAAATAAATTAACGTTATCAACATATTATATATAACTCATGGCCTTTGAGTCCATTCCGACTCATAGCAAACCTAAAGGACAGAGTAGAAATACCCCATAGGGTTTCCAAGGAGCACCTGGTGGATTTGAACTGCCGGCCTTTAGGTTAGCAGCCATAGCTCTTAACCACTGTGCCACCAGGGTTTCCACATACGCCTACATATTATATAAGACAATATGTATCACATAAACTTACCCTCTTGGACCTGTGTAAAGAGCAAATCAGTATTCTAGGGTAATACATCACTTTGGTTACTTCTGTCTTCATGCATTTTCATCACCAAAGATTTCAGGTGACAGTGTTATTCATTAATTTAATTTTAGTCAAGGAACTTAAAGTCAGTTGAGGATCTCGGAAATTGTATTTAAAGTGTAATTGAATCATTGTTGCTTTTAAAAATCAAAGGGATGACATTTAAAAATCACGTGCGGGTAGCAGAAGTGAAATAATCAGGTTAAAATGATTTGCACTGTTATTTGGAGTTTACAAGAATGAATCCTTTTATAAAGCAACAGTTATTTTTGTTTAATTTAGTTAAATACATGTGTTTTTATTTCCATTGCTTTAAATATTTTGGATAAAGAATGATAACTTCTCTGACCCATAACACCAACAGGAGATTTAGAAAATTTAAATGGATGAGACTAGAGAGAAGACATATCGCTGTTTTTGAGCTAGAATCGCCAAACTAATATAATATGTCCAAAGGTTCACGTTAAATAGGAATATTACCCATGCTGTTTTTAATACAATTTATAAACCTGCATTTGAAAATGAAATTTCAAAGAATATTTAAATCATGCTTACTATAATTAACTTTTAAAAGTATTTGTCTGTGTCATGGTTTATGTAGTTATATAGCTGTTTAGTTATTATTGTGACTTCTCTTTCTTGACTGTTTCTGTAAGAGAAGGGTTTATCTTAAAAGACTGAAGAAAAAAACCACTTTGCCTTAATGCGTTAAAAGTTTATCTTGTTACCCACCCTATTTTGTTTTTCGTCTGTTTGTTTTGCCCTCTGACCCATTTTAAACCGGCACTTCTTATGATCTTGAAGGGAGCCCTGGTGGCGCAGTGGTTAAGAGCTCGGCTGCTGACCAAGAGGTCGGTTGTTGGAATCCACCAGGCGCTCCTTGGAAACTCTATGGGGCGGTTCTGCTCTGTCCTACAGGGTCGCTATGAGTCGGAATCAACTCGACAGCAGTGGGTCTGGTTTGTTTGTTTTTTTATGATTATGAAGATGGCACAGGACCAGGCAATGTTTCGTCCTGTTGTACGTAGGGTCGCCGTGAGTCAGGGTCCGTTTGATGGCAACTGAGGATGATAAATCTCTGTCAGCCAAATCCGTAGAAGGAACGTCTGCTAATTCCTTGGCTTGGTGCTGCCCTTTGTGGAGCTATAGGGAAGGTAGGCATGACCGCGTGTCCCCCTGCGCCTTCCTGGACTAGCTTCATGGCAAGTGTGTTCTCTGGTAATTCTCTATGCAGAAGAGGGTACCATTCCCAAGAGGGACAGCTGGACACCTGCAGGTGTGGGCCTGGCATCTCCTTGACTGGTGGATGCCAAATGCTAATCCTGAGTTTGCACTCACGGTCCTGCAACGCGGGTCTATATAACCTCTGCCTAGAACCTGTGTCCATCTCTGGCTCAATTGTCTCTGACCAAGGAAAGGTTTACTTCGCTGGCAGGGATCACAATTTTCAATAACTGTTAAGACAGCTTCGTTGTTTAAAGGAGCATGTCTTTGTTCAGCCCTTGTTATCAGAGAATTTGTTCCTGAGTGTACTGAAGCTGCGAGAACCCAGTTTGCTATTTTCCATGAGCTCATTTGTTCTTGTTCAGTTAGTTACTGAATTGCTTTGTCCTTTGTCTCCTGCTATATCTTCAGGTATTTCCGTTATTGGGTGGGCTGGGCCGTCCAAAGATTACCTGGATTTTGTGTGTTTTGTTGCTGTTGTTGCAATTGTTGTTGTTAGATTTCTCTGTCCTTTTGCCCAAAATGTCCCAGTTTGTGGTCAGCCAATTTGCAGACCAAATAGTTATACCATTTGTTACTGTTTAGAAATCAGTGTAAAATATGTCAACATTCATGGATTTGAGCGTATCTTTTTCTTTTTTTTTATTGTTGTACTTTAAGTGAAAGTTTACAATTCAAGTTAGTCTCTCATACAAAAATTTATACATACATTCTTATGTGACACTCATTGCTCTCCCTATACTGTGACAGCACTCTCCTCCTTTCCACCCCGGATTTCCCGTGTCCATTCAACCAGCTCCTGACCCGCTCTGCCTTCTCATCTCACCTCCAGACAGGAGCTGCCCATTTAGTCTCATGTATCCTCTTGAGCTAAGAGGCACACTCTTCACGGGATTTGAGCATATCTTTTAATTCAGCAGATTTGATACATGTGCCCACCTTTGGTTGATTAAAGTCTTCCACGTGGTAGGTGAGGAGCTGGAGCCTTCTGAGTAACCCGTTTGCTTATCGGCACAGCACTGCCATCAATAAAACAGGCTCTTTGATGTCATGTTTCTGAGAATTTTTAGCAGGGAAGGCCAAGTCTCCAGAGGCTTGCCTGCAAACCTCTTCTCAGCCCTGCCCCTCCAAGCCTTATCAGACCCCAGAAAGCCCATTTTAAGGGGAGGCAGCGGTGGTTTCGTGGTAGAAATTCTCCACTTCCGTGCCGGAGACCCGGGTTTGATACCCAGCCAGTGCACCTCCTGCATAGCCACTACCGGTCTGTCCGTGGAGGCGTCCGTGTCGCTATGATGCTGAACGGGTTTCAGTGAAGCTTCCAGACTAAGGCAGATTAGGAAGAAAGGCCTGGAGATCTACTTCCAAAAACTAGCCAGCGAAACCCTGTGGATCACAACGGATCACGGACATGGTGCAGGACCAGGCAGTGTTTCACTTCATTATGGGTGGTTTCGCCACGTGTTGGGGCCAACTCAGTGACAGCTAACAACAACCTCCCCACCCAGGTGTGATGCACCGCGTTGTTGTAGGTTAACCCTCTCTGTGGTGCACCTCTTCATTCCCGTGAGCAGAGCTCGGTGGTCCACCCCTTTAGTATGGTCCGGGGTGAAGCTAGTGTACCACAATGGTAGTTTTCAATGGCTCTGGCTGGTTTCCGGTTATCAGCTTACTTTGTTGTAATGCCCTATAC
>NW_004444137.1:2522112-2523448 GCF_000243295.1 Trichechus manatus latirostris | reverse complement strand
TTATTTTTACTTTTCGTTTCTAACATCTGGCACTAAACCACCTCTGATGCTGATGCCTGAACATTTTATTGTTATTTTGGCTGTTTGAAGTTTTTTCCTCAGCAGCTTTTCATCCTTTTTCTTCCAGGACTACGGTGAGTGACAGTGTTTTTTATAGTCAATTAATCCCTAAAGTTTCCCAAGAAAGAGAGGAGGGGGAAAAAAAAAAGAGCAAGGAACCACTACATACCTATTAGAATGATTAAAATTTAAAAAAAAAAAAAGCAAAAAACTGGTAATACCAAGGGTTGGCAAGGATACGGTGCAACTGGAACTCATACATCGCTGGTGCAACATGCAACACTCTGGGAAGTGGTTTGACAGTTTCTTTGTGTCTTTGTGTCTCTCCTTTTCTTTCTGTCTGTCTGTCTCTGCCGCATGAGCAGTACCTGTCGATGATGTTAAGAGGACCAGAGTCGACGTTTGAGCAAGGAGGCCCAGTCATAGAAGGTCCCTGGAGCCAGTGGGCCAAGGACATCTGTCTCTGGTTATACCTTGCCAATTAGCCTGCTGAGCAGTTATGGGTTTTATTTGCACTTTTTTGGACAGAGGGCATGGGGCCAGAATAGGTATGCCTTAGTTACTTACTGCTGCTATAACACAAATACCACTTTAAAGTACAGAAATTAATTTCCTGACAGTCCTGGAAGCTGAAAGTCCACGCAGGGTCTCGGCTGTGTCAATTCCTTGTCAGTAGCCGCAGGCATTCCTTGGTTCCTTGGATTGTAGAAGATGCTCACATGGCATCTGTCTCCCCCAGTGTGTGTCCCTGTCTCTGGTCTGGTCTTCTACAACTCAGAAGTGATTAGGTTTAGGCCCCACCCTCCACTGGCATACTCTAACTAACATAACAAAAGACAAACCCTGTTTCCAAACAGGATCACATCCACAGGTACAAGGACAAGGAATTCTGTGCATATTTTGAGGGGACACAATTCAGTCCATAACAGGGTATCACCAATGGGTGGCTGAATTAAAACCTCATGTATATTTGGTGCTATGAATTTTAGGTATCTCTTAGTCTCTGCATCCCTCCCCATCTGTGTTTGACACACACATATTCCACTTGCTAACTGCTTGCCTTTATTTAACGTAATTCAGGAATGTTGCCCACACCTTCCAAGCTACGTGCTTACTAAGTACTCCTCTGTACTGAACACATCTTAAAGCTTCATCCTTTCCATGTTTGTTCTAGTCGTCAACAGCAGAGCTGAATATTATCAAACTGTCCCAACAGCGCACATTACACTATGTTACCCCCACCGAACCTGCTGAAAAATGGAGATGGGGAGGGAGA
>NW_004444137.1:2519863-2521599 GCF_000243295.1 Trichechus manatus latirostris | reverse complement strand
GCTAATCCATCTTATTAGATCATACTGATTGAATTTACAACACATAAGGAAATCACATCAGATTACAAAACGGTACACAATTATACAATACTAGGAATCATGACCCAGCCAAGTTGACAGATATTTTGGGGGACACAGTTCAATCCGTGACACTCAGTCATGAACAGAACCGGCCACTGTTACAACTGTTGTAAGTATTTGCCTCCCCTTCTTTGGGGAAAATTGATGCTGTAATAATCAAGGCACAGAGGGGCAGAGAATATGCTTCTGCAGAAGGGTGGAGCCCAAAAAGAGATGGAAAAGGAAGGGGTCTAAGCCACTGCAAAAGGTTAATGCACTCGACTGCTAACAAAAACGTTGTAGGTTTGAGTCCACCCAGAGGCACCTCAGAAGAAAGGCCTGGCAATCTACTTACCCAAAAATCAGCCACTTAAAACCCTGCGGAGCACACTTGTACTCTGAAACACATGGGATTGCCATGAGTCAAAAATGACTGAAGGGCAGCTGGTAAGCCACAAAGTCTTAGTTCCTTGTCCCCAAACGGCAGTGATATAAGTTAGTCCTTCCTGAGGAGGAGGAAAGGAAGCGGGGAGGGGAGAGATACCAGGAACATTATTGCAGTAGAGATCCCTCCTCATGGAAGCAAGAGGGGTGCAGAGAACATGTTTGTTTCCAACCTTTTGTCTGTGGCCACCACTGAGTCTTTATTTGGGTTTATTATTCTAGAGTGGTATTTTGTGAGCCCTGGTGGTGCAGTGGTTAAGCGTGCGGCTGCTAACTGAAAGGTCTGCTATTCGAACTCAACAGCCACACCGTGGGACAAAGACGTGGCAGTCTGCTTCCATGGAGATTCCAGCCTTGGAGGTGAGATGAGAAGGCAGAGAGGGTCAGGCGCTGGTTCAATAGACGGGAAATCCAGGGTGGAAAGGAGGAGTGTGCTGTCACAGTATGGGGAGAGCAGCTAGGGTCACATAACAATGTATGTATAAATTTTTGTATGAGAGACTAACTTGAATTGTAAACTTTCACTTAAAGTACAACAATAAAATAAAATAAAGATTACATTACAGCCTTGGAAACCCTCTGGGGCAGTTCTACTCTGTCCTATAGGGTCGCTGTGAGTCGGAATCAGCGTGATGGCAATGGGTTATGGTATTTTGTTCATTGTTATTTTGGTTTAATTGTTTGCTTTATTGCCTTAAAATGGCGTGAAAATCCTTATTCTGGCACTTACAATATCTTCAGCTTTCTTCGTAAGGACAGTAGCATTAAATATCTTTATAAGTTCACACTTACCACATACTGATGGCTCCCCTTTTGGCCCGGTGCCCCTTCACTGTTGGTGCGAAGAACTTGTTTCCTCATGGTATTGGTTATTCCCAGCTAATGCCTGGAGGTCCTAAAACAGAATCTACTTGCTTTCCCACCTCCAAATTCACTATTTTCTGAAAAATTTGCCCCTTGCGATGTATTTACAGAAGAAACAAAGTTAGTATGAGCAAGAGAGAAACATAAGCTCAAAGGAAAAGGAAATAGCTTTAAAATAAACTGAACATAATACGTGTATAGTTACATCTGTTTAAAAAATAATTGGAATTAAGTACCTAAAGGACTTAATCATTGCATTTCAGACATAGTTTAATGTAAACTAGGTGTGACATTTTATCCTAAATATTTTGATACGTATCTCTATAGAATACCATTCCCCCGCCCCTTTTTTCTGAGGTATTGAAATG
>NW_004444137.1:2505064-2518661 GCF_000243295.1 Trichechus manatus latirostris | reverse complement strand
TTGCAACTCTCCCAGGCAGTGAAATTCTAATAAATATAAATTTTAAAAAAGATGAAAATTTATCAGTCAATGTAGAACATTTCTAAAGTTAGCAAAGGGCCGAGTCCAAATCCCATTGAAAACACCGTCCTTCCGTTCTTACGTGGCGTGATTGTGCTCTGGGCTTCCGTGAGACCCTCGTCTCTTGCTTTTGCTTCTCGTTGTCTGGCTTCTCCTACTGGCCACTGTGTACAGACTTCTCCCTGGCCCTGTTCTGGGTGCTGTCTTCTTCTCTCAGTGAGACAGTGTTCACTTCCATGGTTTCAACTGCAGGCTATGAGCAGGTGAGTCACGCATCTCAGTATACCTGGCCGCCCGGCCAATGGGTAGGCATCTTCATCCTCAACACGCTGAAGGTGATGTAGAGCGGCTGCAAATTTAACTCACTCTGCAGATTGTTGCAACTATTATCCTTTAGACATATTGTATTTAATCACTTGGGTTTTTCTCTCAAGCTCCTTCTGCTTAAAACCAAAAACCAAATCCATTGCTGTCGAGTCAATTCCTATACATAGTGACCCTATAAGACAGAGTAGAACTGCCCCACAGGGTTTCCAGGGAGAGGCTGGTGGATTCGAACTGCCAACCTTTTGGTTAGCAGACAAGCTCTTAACCACTGCGCCACCAGGGTTACCACCTCTGCTTACTAATAGGGACAAAAACTTAACCAAATATCTAATCCATGTTAAACTTAGCCTGATCCAGTAATTCAGTCAGCCCCTTCACATAGAGCACCAATCTTTCTAGAGAACAAATTCTCAGCCTCTCAGATGGCCGTCTTCTCCTCCTCTCTGTTCCTAATGTAATGTCTCAGGTCTCAGTCTGGGGAGAGACCTCCAGATCCCATGGCAGAGGAAAGCCCTGAGGCCCTCGGTTGCAATAGTCCTTGGTGTCTCCTGGTGTCTGGACTAGTGTTCTCTTCTAGCGCCCTGACTGGTGTCCACCACTGTGTGTTACCTGGGTGCCTTCATTTAGCTCATTAGTTCCTTCTTGGGGGAAAAAGAAGGTGTTAGGACTGCAAAAGAACGCAGTCATACCATGGAGCAGCCACATCTGGAAGACTATATATGGTTTGTGGGTTGCCCCACCTCATCCAAAATATAACAATTCTGTCAGTTGCCTTCAAGTTGGCTCCGACTCATGGTGACCCCACGTACAACAGAACCATGGGGTCCTGCACCATCTTCACGATCACTGATATGCTTGAGTCCATTGTTGCGGCCACAGTGTATTTTGAGTTTCTTCTAACCTCAGGGGTTCATCTGACTACACTATGTCAGACAACATTTTGTTATGATCCATAAGGTTTTCATTGGCTAAGTTTCACCAGGCCTTTCTTCCTCATCTGTCTTAGTCTAGAACCTTCGCTGAAACCTGTCCACCATGGGCGATCCTGCTGGTATTTGAAATATCAGTAGCACAGCTTCCAGCGTTGTAGCAACATGCAAGCCACCATAGTACGACAAACTGACAGATGAATTGTGGAAAATATGACAGAGTGTGTCATGGATTGAATTATGTCCCCCAAAAAATGTGTGTATCAATTTGGCAGGGCCATGATTCCCAGTATTGTGTGGTTGTCCTCCATTTTGTGATTGTAATTTTACGTTAAAGAGGATTAGGGTGGGATTGTAACACCCTTACTAAAGTCAGGTCCCTGAACCAATGTAAAGGGAGTTTCCCTGGAGTGTGGCCTGTACCACCTTTTATCTTACAAGATATAAAAAGGAAGGGAAGCAAGCAGAGAGGAGGAAACCTCATACTACCAAGAGAGCATTTCCAGGAGCAGAGCACATCCTTTGGACCCGGGGTCCCTGCGTGGAGAAGCTCCTAGACCAGGGGAAGATTGATGACAAGGACCTTCCTCCAGAGACAACAGAGAGAGAAAGCCTTCACCTGGAGTTGACGCCCTGAATTTGGACTTTAAGCCTACTTTACTATGAAGAAATAAATTTCTCTTTTTTAAAGCCATCTACTTGTGGTATTTCTGCTACAGCAGCACTAGATGACTAAGACAGAGTGGAAGAAAAAAGATCTGGAGAAAGTGATCAGAATGTCAGAGATAGAGGTGGAAGCATGCTAATGCATTTTCTTGTCTTTTCAGTGTCTTTCTCATCTAAAGTTAGATAGAGAGCTGGACAGTTTTTGTTTTAATTAAAATTTTTGAGACAGAGGTCATCTACCTTTTCTGTGCTTTTTTTCCCTCACAAATAAAACACCTTTGCTAGGTAATTCGCTTCAGTAAATCTTTTTTATACAATATAACATCATGAAGAATGTTTTACATGTATCCATCAGTCAGGTTTCAATAAAAACTTCTTCCGTTTATTCAGTGCCTTTTGTCTAAACACCTCCATCTCCACATGAGAAAACTGAGCCTTGGAAAGGTTACAGAAAGTACTCAAGGACACACAAATGAAAAGTGACAGAGCCAAGTTTATATTCCAGGTCTGCTGGACTACCGAGGCGTGCTTTATTCTAATAAACCCTTCAGATTCCGGTTTCTCCAGGCTGTCTCTCCTATCAGGTAAGTTGTCACCTTCATTTCTTCCAACCTGCGTGGCACACACATCCAGAGCTCCTTCTACCCATTTCTGTACTTCTAGCACTGTAAACACATGTTTGTGATCACAACAGCAATGTCCTTTAAGCACGTATTATGCCAGGTACTTTGCTCAGTGTTTAACATACATCTACCAGTAACCCATGAATATCTGTATTTTAATCTTCCTTTCTGATAAAGAAATGGAAACACTTAATGGTCTGAGACTGGAGGAACCCCGGAAAGCATGGCCTCTGGACTCTGTATCATCCCAGAACTAAAACAATTTCTGAAGCCAACTCTTCAGACAGGGATTGGACTGGACTGTGGGACATAAAGTGATACTAGTGAAGAGTGTGCCTCTTTGTCAAGTTGATACAAGAGACTAAATGGGCAGCTTCTGTCCAGAGGTGAGAGGGGAAGGCAGAGAGTTAGGAGCTGGTTGAATGGACATGGGGAATCGGGTGGAAACGAGGAATGTGCTGTTGCAGAATGAGGTGAGCAGTTAGGGTCACATAACAATGTATGTATAAAATTTTGTATGGGAGACTAACTTGAAATGTAAACTTCATTTAACTACAACAATTTAAAAAAAGAGGAAAAAAAAATGGAAACAGAGAGTTGAAAAGAACTTGCCCAAGGTCCTGTCACTAGTAAGTGCCAGAGCTAGTGTTTGACTTTCTCATCCCACGGCCTATGTTGTTGTAGTTAGCAACCTTTGAATCAGCCTGTCATGGATTGAGTTGTGTCCCCCAAAAATGTATGTCAACTTGGTTAGGCCATGGTTCCCAGTATTGTGTGGTTGTCCTCCATTTTGTGATTGTCATTTTATGTTAAAGAGGATTAGGGTGGGATTGTAACACACTTACTAAGGTCATATCCCTGATCCAATGTAAAGGGAGTTTCCCTGGGGTGTGGCCTGCATCACCTTTTATCTTACAAGAGATAAAAGGAAAGGGAAGTGAGCAGAGAGAGGGGGACTTCATACCACCAAGAAAGCAGTGCCGGGAGCAGAGCGCATCCTTGGATGAGGGTTTCCTGCACAGAGAAGCTCCTAGTTGAGGGGAAGATTGATGAGAAGGGCCTTCCTCCAGAGCTGACAGAGAAATCCATCCCCTGGAGCTGATGCCTTGAATTTGGACTTGTAGCCTACTAGCCTGTGAGAGAATAAACTTCTGTTTGTTAAAGCCATCCACTTGTGGTATTTCTGTTACAGCAGCCCTAGATGACTAAGACACAGAATCACAGAGAACCCACACACAATGGAATGAAATGCTGTTTAGGAAGTAGATTTCGAGGCTTTTCTTCTAGTCCATCTTACTCTGGAAGCTCTGCTGAAACCTGTTCAGCATCATAACCAAACCCAAACCCGTTGCCGTCCAGTCGATTCCAACTCATGGTGACCCTATAGGACAGACTAGAACTGCCCCATAGGGTTTCCAAGGATCGGCTGGTGGGTTCACGTTGCCAACCTTTTGGTTAGCAGCCAAGCCCTTAACCACTGTACGACCAGGACTCCTTCAGCATCCCAGCAACACGTAAACCATCACTGACAGATGGGTGGTGGCTATGCATGAGGTGCACTGGCTGGGAACCAAACCCAGATCTCCTATATGGAAGGCAAGAATTTTACCAGTGGAACCACCACTGCCCCCATTCTGGGGTCCATACTTCTCTATTCAGCTTCCCATTGTTAACAATCACGTCTCTCAAAGGAACAGTTTTCCAAAGGAGTGGTGCTAGGTTAAGGAGTGTTCTTCTGTTGTTTTCTGTCTTCTCACTTTCTGTGAGACTCTCTCCATGTGTAAGGATTTGTGATTTGTTCTTGTCCCTTCTCCTGTGTCTTCAGCTTCATCCATTTACTTGTCGCGTCTGTTTCTAGTCTTTCTCGTATTATTTCCTAATACCTATTTCTCTTTGTTTTCTTTTCATTAACTGATCAAATCATAAAACCTATTGCCATCGAGTCAATTCCGACTCATAGCAACCCTATCGGACAGAGTAGAACTGCCCCATAGGGTTTCCAAGGAGCAGCTGCTGGATTCGAACTGCTGACCTTTGGGTTAGTGGCCCTAGCGCTTAACCACTGCACCACCAGGGCTCTGATCAAAACACAGAGCTGGGCCATACACTTTACTATTTGAAATATTTCTAGAGTAGGGTTTTATGGTCCCTATTTTTTTTTTAATCAAATGTACTAAAACTAAATTTCATTTTTAATTATATATAGGGTCGCTATGAGTCAGAATCAACTCAACAGCAATGGGTATTTTTTCCCCCAAGGGGTTTAGAGATTCTTCTTCCCAATTTTCTTTTGAAAATTTTTAAATCTACAGAAAATTTCAAAGAACAGTACAATACCTGCATACCTTTTACCTAGATTCACCAGCTGTTAATGTTTGTTTTTCTCAGAAAGTTGCAGACATTAAGGGCACTTCACTCCTAAATACTTAGATATGCATTTCTTAAAATGTAAGCAAGTTCTCCTATCTAATACCACTATCACACCTAAAAATAGTAATAATAGCTATTCTATAATGTCATCTATATTAAAAATTTCCCAGTATATGTCTTTTATAGGTTTTAAAAGTATGATTCACACATTGCATTTGCTTAAGTCTCATTGTTATTGGTAGTTGCTGTGGAGATGGCTGTGATTCATGGCGACCCCAGGTCCGACAGAACAAAATGCTGCCGGATTCTGCACCGTCTTCATGTCTGTTATAGTCTCTTTTAATCTAGAACAGTCATCACACGTTGTTTTTGTTTGTTTTGCTTTTTAGTACATTGTCCTGTAGAATTTCTGAATTCCAGATTTCTCTGATTATTTGGTTTGTTTTCCATTTTTTTTATTGTAATGTAGATGAAGGTTTACAGAACAAATAGTTTCTCATTAAACAGTACACATTTTGTTTTATGACATTGGTTAACAACCCCACGACATGTCAACACTGTCCCTTCTCAACCTTGGGTTCCCTATTACCAGCGTTCCTGTTCGCTCCTGCCTTCTATTCCTTGTCCCTGGACTGTTGTGCCCCATTAGTCTCATTTTGTTTTATGAGGCTGTCTAATCTTTGGCTGAGGGGTGAACTTTAAGAGTGACTTGATTACTGAGCTAAAAGGGTGTCTGGGGGCCATACTCTCAGGGTTTCTCCAGTCTCTCTCAGGCCAGTAAGTCTGGTCTTTTTTTGTGAGTTACAATTTTGTTCTGTATTTTTCTCCAGCTCTGTCTGGGACCCTCTATTGTGATCCCTGTCAGAGCAGTCAGTGGTGGTAGCCTGATTCTTTTCTATGGTTACATTCAGGCCAAATATTCTAGGTAAGAATACTACGTAAGTGATGTCATTTATGTGTTTCCTTTGGCTTCATATGAGAAAGCATGTAATATTAGTTTGCCCCACTCGGCGCTAAATTCTGTTTATCATGGTTGTTGCATACTTGCTGTGTTACTGTTGTTGCTGGATTGGTGTTCCTTTGATAGACACATAAACACTTCTCTACACCGGTAGGTAGACAAAAACATCAGAGCAGATCCTGTCCAGGGACAGAGACGCAGCTAATCTGATTTCACTATGAGCACAGCACTCAGGCACAGTGTTTCCCAGGTAGTGTTCTGCCGCCTCTACGTAGGCTGCTCGGCTGCTAACCAAAGGGGCTGGTTTGAACCCACCAGCCTCTTCATGGGAGGAAGGACCTAGCAATCAGCTCCTGTAAAGATTACAGCCTTGGAAACCCTATGGGGCAGTTCTACTCTGTCCTATAGGGTCACTATGAATCCGAATCCACTTGACAGCAAACAACAACAACGTAGGCTGAGACAGCACCTAGAAAATGATGAAGGAGGAAGTGGAAGTGAGGAAGGAGAAGTGACATCTGCAGGTTGCTGCTGCTTCTGCACACAGCACTGTCTCCTCCATCACACACACTATACCTGTTCTGGGTGGCAGTGATTGGAGTAGTGAGAACATGCCCTAACTTGACGTGTCCTCCTCTTCAACTTCATCCTATACGTCTTGTCGTCTTGTCGTATTTGGCCAGAAACCGTAGTTCCATTCTCAGCGCTTCCCTTGCCTTCCTTTTCACGTCTGTTGTGTCAGTAAGATACATCAGACCTCTCAGAGTCATTTCTTCCCCACAATGCTTCTCTCTTCACTGCCCCAGTCTTGATGTAGAGCTCTCTTTGTCTGTCTCCTGTTCTGCTGCAGCAGCCTCCTAACTGGTCTTCGCTCTAGTCTCTTCCCCATCACCGCCCCTCCCGTTCATTCTACAAGCTGTTTCAGGGGGGACCACCTCACTCTCCTGCTTAAAAATCTTCAAAGGCTCCTCACTTCTTACAGGATGAAGTTCAAACTCTTTGCATAGCACACAAGCCTCCCCTCTCCTGTTTTTAAGTGAAGTTTCTTTATTAATAACCTTTTGTTAACTGAAGTATCAAACATGTAGAGAATAGTGCAGAATAATACATGATCAGCTCACTGAATCTTCACACCTGCATCCCAGAAGCCTTCCTTATACCTTCTCCCAATGGCTGCCTCTCTCTCCTCCCCAGGGTAACCACTCTCCTGACTTCCGACACCACAGAACTTTTTTTTTTTTTTGGGGGAAAAAAAAAAGTTTTTGAATTTTATATAAATGGAATCATAAAGTGTGTATCCTTTTGAGTCTGACTTCTTTTGCGCAATATTATGTTTATAAAATTCAACCAGGTTTCTCATGTCTGTTTGGCCTGTCCATGTATTGTTGTCTTGTATGCCATTGTATGAACATACCATGATTGAGTTTTCTGTTCTTCTGTCGATGGACATTTGGGTTGTTCCTAGTGTTTAGCTAATATGAAGAATGCTGCTAGGAACATTCATATACAGGTTTGG
Organism: Trichechus manatus latirostris; assembly: GCF_000243295.1. NCBI lineage: Eukaryota > Metazoa > Chordata > Mammalia > Sirenia > Trichechidae > Trichechus > Trichechus manatus. The sequence continues at coordinate 2,511,209 of NW_004444137.1, read as the reverse complement.
TGTGGACTTATGTCTTCATTTCAGTCTGGTACGTACCTACGAGTAAAATTCTGGGTGATAAAGTATACATATATTAATCTAACTAGATACTGATTTTTCAAAGTGATTGCACCATTCTACATTCTTACCAACAATGTATGAGAGTTCCAGTTGCTCCATATCCTCATCAACATTTGGTATTCTCAGCTTTTAAATTTTAGCCATTCAGGTGGATGTATAATGGATCTCACTGTGGTTTTAATTTGCATTTTTCTGATAACTAATAAATAATGTTAAGCACCTTTTTGTCTGCTTATTAGCCAATCGTATATCTTTTTTTGTGAAAGGTGTCTTTTTTCTCATGGATTTCTAGTAGTTTTTAGTATATTCTGATTATGAATATTTTGTTGATTGTATGATTTGGTAGAGATCTTGTCATTTCATTCACTTAATGGTGTATGAATAGACGCTCCTAATTTTAATGGAGTCCAATTCCTCAGAATTCTTCTTTTGGATGTCGGAGCATCTCTGCAGTTTTCTTGGCCCTTCTCTCCATGCGTAAGAGCCTCAAACAACTTTAATGACAGAAAAGAGGGTTGTATGCATCTTCCCTTTAACTAGAGAAGAGAGACATCTTAGAAGTCACAGCAGACTTCCCCTTACATTTCACTGACAGATTGGATAACATCTCCACCTCTAGCTGCAAGGGAGTCTATACAAGTGAGTATCTCTAATTTCCCTGCCTTTATATTCTGAGCATGGCAAGAAAGAAGGGTATTGGAAATGACTGTTAGGTACCCAACCAACAACATATGCACGAGAAAGGAGCTGAGCATTGGGGCTTGCTGCTATCACCAGCAAATGGAAGGCACATTATCTACCCCATCTATTAAAACGTGTTGAATGTATGCAATTTTCAGCTGTTCAATATAATTCCACTAAATTTCCATCATGAAACTGAGACATTTTGATTGGTTACTGATAAAAGTAAAATAGGTGTGAAAAATACCTCCATATGGAGTTTCCATATGTGCATATGTTTTAGTATATGCTTGCATATATATAAGCATTTTTAATATGGAAAAATACACATTCAACCACTTAGCACTGATTACCTTAGGAGGATCAGATTAGGGGATGGGAGGTCAAATTATTCTTTCTATGCTTCTGTACTATGTTTCTTTTATATTTTTATACCTTAAAAAATATAGTAAAAGCCTCTTTATCCATTTGAGTCATGCTTGAGTCAAGTCCCATTTACCAAGTACAAACCCCCTTGGCTCATCAGTGGTAATTTAATGGTGCATGCATTTCTGAAATGGCCTACTGTTGGAAAAAATTGAAAACCCCAACTGGCTGGATTTGTGGAGTGGAAAAGCATGTAGGAGGTACCTTAGCTTTATTAAAACCCCACCAGATACTTACTATGTAAAGTTAGATAAGTCACCTAGTACCCAAATATGATGTGACCTCATTCTGATAGAATGTTATAAAATATTATCATCTCATATTTACGTTTCCACCAGTCATCTGTCAGTTTGTCGTACCGTGGTGGCTTGAGTGTTGCAGTGATGCTGGAAGATATGCCAACAGTATTTCAAATACCAGCAGGGTCATCCACGGTGGACAGGTTTCAGTGGAGCTTCCAGACTAACACAGACTAGGAAGAAGGACCAGTTGGAACATTATCTGATATAGTGCCGGAAGATGAGCCTCCCAGGTTGGAAGGCACTCAAAATATGACTGGGGAAGAGCTGTCTCCTCAAAGTAGAGTCGACCTTAATGACTGGTTGGAGTCAAGCTTTTGGGACCCTCATTTGCTGATGTGGTATGACTCAAAATGAGAAGAAACAGCTGCGAACATCCGTTAATAATCGGAACATGGAAAGTACAAAGTGTGAATCTAGGAAAACTGGAAGTTGTCAAAAATGAAGTAGAACTCATAACGATCGATATTCTGGGCATTAGTGAACTGAAATGACTGGTATTGGCCATTTTGAATCAGACAATCATATGGTCTACCATGCCAGCAATGACAAATTGAAGAGGAATAATGTCACATTCATTATCAAAAAGAACATTTGAAGATCTATCCTGGAGTACAATGCTGTTAGTGATAGGAAAATATCCCTAGGCCTACAAGGAAGACTAGTTAATACGGCTATTATTCAAATTTACTCACCAAACACTAATGCCAAAGTTGAAGAAATTGAAGATTTTTACTAACTTTTGCAGTCTAAAATTGATCAAACATGCAATCAAGATGCATTGATAATTACTGGTGATTGGAATGTGAAGCTGGAAACAAAGAAGGATCAGTAGTTGGAAAATACGACCTTGGTGATACAAATGACGCCGGAGATCACATGATAGAATTTTGCAGGACCAACAACCTATTCATTGGAAATAAACTTTTTTCAACAACATAAATGGTGACTGTACATGTGGACCTCGCCAGATAGAATAAACAGGAATCAAATCAACTACATCTGTGGAAAGAGACGATGGAGAAGCTCAATATCATCAGTCAGAACAGGGCCAGGGGCCGACTGCAGAATAGATCATCAACGGCTCATATGCAAGTTCAAGTTGAAGATGAACAAAATTAAAACAAGTCCACGAGAGCCAAAATACGACCTTGAGTATGTCCCACCTGAATTCAGAGGTCATCTCAAGAGTAGATTTGACACATTGAACACTGATGATCAGAGACCAGACTAGTTGTGGGATGACATCAAGGACATCATACATGAGGAAAACAAAAGGTCATTAAAAAGGAGAGAAAGAAAACACCAAAATGGATATCAGAAGAGACTCTGAAACTTACTCTTGAACACAGAGTAGCTAAAGCAAATGGAAGAAATGATGAAGTAACAGAGCTGAACAGAAGATTTCAAAGGGCAGCTCGAGAAGACAAAGTATTATAATGAAATGTGCAAAGACCTGGAGTTAGAAAAACAAAAGGGGAAGAACACGCTTAGCATTTATCAAGCCGAAAGAACTAAAGAAAAAATTCAAGCCTCGAGTTGCAATAGTAAAGGATTCCACGGGCAAAATATTCAATGACACAGGAAGCATCAAAAGAAGATAGAAAGAATGCAGAGTCATTGTACCAAAAAGAATTGGTTGACGTTCAGCCCTTTTAGGAGGTAGCATATGATCAAGAACCGATGGTACTGAAGGAAGAAGTCCAAGCTACACCGAAGGCATTGGCAAAAAACAAGGCTCCAGGAATACCAATTGAGATATTTCAACAAATGGATGCAGCCCTGGAAGCGCCAACTCATCTATGCCAAGAAGTTTGAAAGACATCTCTACCTGGCCAACCAACTGGAAGAGATCCATATTTATGCCCATTCTAAAGAAAGGTGATCCAACAGAATGCCAAAATTATCAAACAATGTCATTACTATCACACGCAAGTAAAATTTTGCTGAAGATAATTCAAAAATGGTTGCAGGAGTACATTGACAGAGAACTGCCAGAAATTCAAGCCTAATTCAGAAAAGGACGCAGAATGAGGGATATCACTGCTGATGTCAGATGGATCCTGGCTGAAAGCAGAGAATGCCAGAAAGATGTTTATCTGTGTTTTATTGATTATGCAAAGGCATTCGGCTGCATGGATCATAACAAATTATGGATAACATTGCAAAGAATTGGAATTCAGAACACTTAATTGTGCTCATGTGGTACCTGAACATAGACCAAGAGGCAGTCGTTAGAACAGAACAAGGGGATATTGCATGGTTTAAAGTCAGGAATGGTGTTTGTCTGGTTTATATCCTTTCACCATACTTATTCAATCTGTAAACTGAGTAAATAATCTGAGAAGCTGGACTACATGAAGAAGAATGGGGCATCACGATTGGAGGAAGACTCATTAACAACCTGCATTATGCAGATGCCACAACCTTGCTTGCTGAAGGTGAAGAGGACTTGAAGCACTTATTGATGAAGATCAAAGACCACAGCCTTCAGTATGGATTGCACCTCAACATAAAGAAAAGAAAAATCCTCACAACTGGACCAATAAGGAACATCATGATAACTGAAGAAAAGATTGAAGTTACCAGTAATTTCATTTTACTTGGATCCACAATCAGTGCCTGTGGAAGCAGCAGTCAAGAAATCAAAAGACTGACACGTCCTGCAGTTGGCCACCAATGTCACAAAACAATATGTGTATTAATTGTTTAATGAGAAACTAATTTGCTCTGTAAACTTTCACCTAAAGCACAATAAAAAAATAATAAAGAAATCAAACGATGTGTTGCATTGGGCAAATCTGCCACAAAAGACCTCTTTAAAGCAGTAAAAAGCAAAGACGTCATTTTGAGGACTAAGGTGTACCTGACCCAAGCAATGGTATTTTTCAGTCGCCTCATATGTATGCAAAAGTTGGACAGTGAATAAGGAAGACCTAAGAAGAATTGATGCATTTGAATTACCGTGTCGGCAAAGAATATTGAATATACCATGGACTGCCAGAAGAACAAACAAATCTGTCTTGGAAGAAGTACAGCCAGAATGCTTCTTAGAAGCAAGGATGGCGAGAATTTGTCTTATGTATTTTGGACATGTTATTAGGAGGGACCAGTCCCTGGAGAAGGACATCATGCTTGGTAAAGTAGAGGGTCAGCAAAAAAGAGGAAGGCCCTCAAGGAGATGGAATGACACAGTAGCTGCAACAATGGGCTAGAACATAACAATAATTGTGAGGATGGTGCAGGACCAGGCAGTGTTTTGTTCTACTGTACATAGGGTCACTATGAGTCGGAACTGAATCGATGGCTCCTAACATATTTATGTTTAAACATTTGTTTTATGTTTCTGCTTTTAACTTTTAAAAGTACTTCCATAAGCAAGGGAGAATGAAGGAAACAAGATACAAGGGAAAGATTAAGTGCAAAGGACTAACGGACCACAACTACCGCAGCCTCCACCAGACTGAGTCCAGTACAACTAGCTGGTGCCCAGCTACCACCACTGACTGCTCTGACTGGGATCACAATAGAGGGTCCCGGAAAGAGCTGGAGAAAAATGTAAAAGAAAATTCTAATTCACAAAAAAAGACCAGACTTACTGGCCTGACAGAGACTGGAGAAACCCCGAGAGTATGACCCCCAGACACCTTTTTAGCTCAGTAATGATGTCACTCCCAAGGTTCACCCTTCTACCAAAGATTAGACAGGCCCATAAAACAAAATGAGACTAAAGGAGCACAACAGTCCAGGGACAAGGACTAGAAGGCAGGAGGGGACAGGAAAGCTGGTAATAGGGAACCCAGGGTTGAGAAGGGAGAGTTGACATGTCATGGGATTGTTAACCAATGTCATAAACCAATATGTGTACTAACTGTTCAACGAGAAACTATTTGTTCTGTAAACCTTCATCTAAAGTACAATAAAAAAAAAAAGGAAGAAAAAAAAGAGTACTTCGATAATTCTTTGCCTTTTGCCCCCAGTATATCCAATAAAGTTAGATAAATCAGGTACTTTTGCTTTACAGATCAGAAAGCTGAGGCACAAAGGGATTAAGAGACTTGACCAAATTCACGTAACACTGAGGGGCATGAAATGAGCGGAATTGAAGACTTGGTCTCCTGGAGCAATAGCCTTTCTATTTCCCCGTTTGCAACCTATCAAATGGAGTCATTAATAGTAACTATTTTAGGTGATGCTTATTTCCCAAGTATGTCACATTCACACATAGTGTGCCCGTTCCTCTGAGGAGCTGAGGAGACAAAGGGGAAACCACGGCCTCTGCTTTTGAGGAGCACGCAGTCCAGATGTGTTGATGGGCACAGAAACAAACAGTATTTCGTGTAATGTAACCGCACTGTGAAAACAGTATGAATAAGGGCTGTAGGGAAACCCTATTCAGACGTGGTGGAAGTGAACTGGGTCTTGAAGAATGAGGAGGAGTTTGCCAGGAGAGACGAGGACTCCCAGCAGAAGAAATTTCCCCTGCAAAGGCCCAGGGGCATGAAAGGTGGGGATCAGTCCACTGAGGCTAGAGGACAGACTCAAGGAAGGCAGCAGGGGTGAGCGGTGACAAGTCTAAGGAGCATTCCATGCACTCAAAAGATTCTGGTGGAAGAAACCCCGAGAATATGGCCCCCAGACACCCTTTTAGCTCAATGGTGAAGTCACTTCCGAGGTTC
>NW_004444137.1:2502443-2504251 GCF_000243295.1 Trichechus manatus latirostris | reverse complement strand
AAAATGATACTCGTGAAGAGTGTGCTTCTTAGCTCAAGTAGATACATGAGACTAAATGGGCAGCTCCTGTCCAGAGGTGAGATGAGAAGGCAGAGAGGGTCAGGAGCTGGTTGAATGGACACAGGAAATCCAGGGTAGAAAGGAGGAGTGTGCTGTCACAGTATAGGGAGAGCAATTAGGGTCACATAACAATGTGTGCGTAAATTTTTGTATGAGAGAATAACTTGAATTGTAAACTTTCACTTGAACTACAACAATTAAACAAAAAAAAAAAGAGCTACGGCTGCTAACCGAAAGATTGGCAGTTTGAATGCACCAGGCACTCCTTGGAAATTCTATGGGGCAGTTCTGCTCTGTCCTCTAGGGTTGCTATGAGTCAGAATCGACTCGACGGCAACGGGTTCTCATCAGGTTTAAAAAACAAAACTAGAAACCTCACATAAGTCTGTTGAATTTTTATTTTGATAAACAAGGCTATGAAAAAAAATTATGCTTTATAACTCAACATAATTTGTGCAAGTAACACCACCAAAAATGTAGGAGGGTTATAACTTCCTACTTAAAAAAGAAAATCAAATGCATTTAGCTATATAAATAAAACCTCCCTATACTCTCCATTTTTGGCTAATTTCACCCCAAGACAAACTTGGTGGCCACTGCTATAGATCATACTTTCAAACTCTAACATGCATAGGGAAAACACCTGGGGATCTTCCTAGAATGCAGATTCTAATTGTGGGTGGGGCCCCAGAGTCTGCGTTTGTAATAGTTCCCACATGATGTTCACATGGTTGGATCCCAGACTGTATGCTGTGTAGCAAAGTTTTGTCTGTAGAGTAAGAAACCAGAAGAATGGCTTGATCACGTTTGGGTTTTAAGAAGCTAGCAGAGACAGCCGTGTGTAAAACTGGCTGAAAAATGAAGTGCTACTGCAGTTAATCATGTATCAAAAGTTCTGCAGATGTGTACATCCTGTGGATCATGAAAGATGACTTTAGCTGACTGAGCTTTCTGGTCCTCTGACTCATTTCAGGAATCCCTCAAAATGGCTAGAACACTTCAAAGATTCACAGTAAGTGCATTCTTTATTATATACGTCTCTTCCCGATTTAATACTTTAGCTTTAGCACGGAAATGAACTTTACTGTAGAATACTTCAAAGTGTGCGGTATGTTTCAATAATAGAACATCCGTAGCCAAAAAGTAAATGACTTAAACATAAAGGAAAGAAAACCAGCAGTAGTTGATTTGGTGCCATCTCCTCCCAGGGACTCAAGAGCAAAGACTTGAGTCCCGTTCATTGGGAACAAATTGTTCCATGCAAGGCCTATGAGAAGTTCACAGCAAAGCAGATGTTCTTGAAGTGTCTGTTACCATTACAGATGCAAATCCAGACAAGCTGTTCTCATTTTCTAGAAAAACAAACTTACAAGAATCAATGATCATACTTACCTACTCCATGATGGCTTAATAAGGATTCTGTAGTGAATGTTCCTCCAAGGGGATAAGGAGTTTAAGAAGGCACCATTGAAATCGTGAATGCTTTTATTAATTCAGAGCATAAGACACAGTGAGCAATAGCAGATGGCAAACTTACAAATATTGTGAAGGCTGATGGAACCCAAGGTAGCAAATTGCAAAACAGAATTAGTTTGGGGTCAGTTGTAATTCTAAGGAAGCTCTAAATTCAGAAACAAGATGGTATTCTTTAAGAGATTAACGCAGAGATGTAACTCATAAAGACTTCAGTAGGCAAATGCTTTTGCCCAAGGTCTGTTTGAATACCGGAGGATTTACAACATACAAAA
>NW_004444137.1:2498208-2501991 GCF_000243295.1 Trichechus manatus latirostris | reverse complement strand
GCGTTAAGCATTTACATCACCCAGGGATTCCTGAATAAGCACAACTTCTGATGTATTCAAAACCCAACTTTATTCACATTTCCCTCTGCTCCATTAAACTTCACTCAGTGGTGGAAGCTTCTCCCCAGCCACTAGAAGAAAACTCAGGTGGGGTCTTGCCTTTTCTGCTTCATTTTAGGTAATAGCCTTAGGTACTTTATTAAACAAACATGGCCTCAGTTCCGAAATATAGTGTAAAAACACCTGTTGCCATCCAGTCAATTCTGACTCATAGTGACCCTCTAGGACAGACTAGAACTGCCCCATAGGGTTTCCAAGGGCAGCTGGTGGATTCAAACTGCCGACCTTTTGGTTAGCAGGCAAACTCTTAACCACTGTACCACCAGGGCTCAACCAATGGAGTATAGGTATCAAAAATAGTTCAAAACTAGAAAGTATCTACAAAGCTAACATATTACCTATTAAATCCAGGCTGGTGAAAAGACACAGGGAGAATGAATAGGGATGTGTCTGTATCTTTAAAATTCAGAAACACCGAAAAGCTTTTAACTGACATGTTAAAGTATAATTATTTTAAATTAAAAAAGACATTCCCAAATATCATGCATATGAAGAGCTATTATCTATCTATCTCTGAGCTCCCCTCAAACAGTGGTCTCTAAGTGGGGGGTCATCACGCTTAGAATGTGTACAAGATGATCCTTTGTGATGAAGAAAAAATATTTTCATTTCTTTTATATTTATTTGTCTAAAAATGAGATACATTAAGCTTTACTGATGTTTAATGATTTAACTGACTTTAGTACATGTATCTTTTCTTTCTGTCCATGTAGATAGACATGTAGGTAGGTAGATGGATAGATAGCTACATACATACATGTATACATAGACATATGGAAAAATGGATGAAAGATAAATGGATGGATGGATGGATGTGGATGGATGGATGGATGGATGTAGATGGATGGATGGATGGATGGATGGATGGATGGATGGATGGATGTGGATGGATGGATGGATGGATGTGGATGGATGTGGAAGGATGGATGGATGGATGGATGTGGATGGATGGATAGGTGGATGGATGGATGGATGTGGATGGATGGATGTGGATGGATGGATGGATAGGTGGATGGATGGATGGATGTGGATGGTTGGATGGATAGGTGGATGGATGGATGGAAGTGGATGGATGGATGGATAGGTGGATGGATGGATGGATACATGGATGGATGGATGGATAGACAGACAGATGTTACTCTTTTCTTTTTTTTTTTTTTAATAGCTAAGACTGTGGGATAAACAAACACAAGTTGGAAATCTCTGGTGTAAAATACCAGGACATTTTTGTTTTGCATTGCAAAGCTGGATAATGTAACAACTTATTCAAGTTCTTCTTAAGGGGTACAATTTAAGAGTACAAAGTTTTAGATGGAAAGCTCAATAACACCAGTAGTACATAATAACTATTATCTAACCCATAACGTGATTTTCTTAAAAACTTAGTACTAGTTTTCTTGTATCAGAATTTATTTCGAATAATGCTATTTACATGGCGGCCACCTGGGTCAGCTGGAGAAAAGACGGTCAGTACAAGACATCATGTGATTAACGCCAGAGCGGGCGAGAGCTACAGAAGCTTGAAGCAGGACAAGCACCCCAGAATCTGGGGCGAGGCCGAGCATTCTCACAGGGTAGGGAGGAGCTGAAGTTAGCTTTTAAAGCAGCAGAACCCTTTTTATCAAGCAGAAGCTAATGTGAAGAAAGGAAAGATGCATTTTGTGATAAAAGCAAGATAGAGAATGTACTAACAATGAGTCTTTTTTTTCTTTTTTTTTTTTGAGTATGGAGTCCTTGGGTGGTGCAGATGGTTAACATGCTTAGCTGCTAACTGAAAGGTTGGAGGTGTGAGTCCACCTAGAGGAACCTCCGAAAGAAAAGCCTGGGGATCTACTTCCAAAAGGCAGCCATTGAAAGCCCTATGGAATACGGTTCTGCTCTGATGCACAGGAGGTTGCCATGAGTCGGAGTCGACCGGGCGGCAACTGGTACTGGTGTACCTTCATAAAACCTCCAGGTGTACTTCAAACACAAAATTACAGTAAGTGCTAAGACAAGAACTCTAGCAGCATTAAAGAAGGAAGGTAGCCCGGAGGCCTGATCACTGAGGTGCCTTCCTTGGCTTCTCTACCACAGCTGATGACCCACTTCTGCGGAACCTCCGGGGCTGCAGGGAGAACAGGTCAAAGTCAGAGGTGCCAAGTGGAGGCTTTCGCACTGTTTAGACTGAGACCTCCAGTAAGAGACACCTTTTTCCATGGTGAACCAGTGCCCATGTATGGATATACCTGTCATCAAACCTCAGTGACGCTACATAAAATACATTGTTATGCTGGCTATCCTTTCGTTTTAACAGGTTGGCTGGCATTCATTAATCATGCTATCCATTAGGGTTACAACTCAGAGTCTGGAATTCACAGATGACAGGAGATAAGCCGGAAAAGCTAGTACTGGTCCGGATTTTGAGAGTCTTCCATTTCCGACAAGGAAATGTGGCCTTTCTTATTTGTAAACAAGAGGGTTTACTGAGGTATTTTAAAAGCAGAGTGATGAGATTAAATGTGAGCTTTAGGGAGTTTAATCTGTAGCAATGGGCACAACAAAGCGTATGGCACAGAAATAGTTGGAGGTAAGGTACTAGAGTCTGTGGCGGGTGCAAACAGTTAATGCGCTCGGCTGCTAACCAAAAGTTTTGGGTTCAAGTCCACCCAGAGGTGCCTTGGAAGAACGGCCTGGTGATCTACTTCCAAAAAATCATCCATGGAAAACGCTACGGAGCACAGTTCTGCTCTGATACACATGGGGTCACCATGAGTTGAAGTTGACTCAACAGCAACTGGTTTTTAAGGCATTCTTGTAGTCATCCCCAGATGTAAGGCAATTAGGCCTTAAACTAAGGTTGTCAGATATTTACTGTGCTTGTTTCTCCTTCTGATTTCTGTTTTTAATAGTACACCCAGTTCAGAGGGAAGGCAGTGTGCTATGGTGGTTAGGGTCATGGCACTTGAGGTCATATCCTGGCTGCACTACCTACCAGTTCTGTAAGCTTGAGTAAGTCCCTTCCGATTTCCATGATGAGCTATGCAAAGGGCCATCACCAGGACACAGGCAGAGCTCACGACATTAGAGTTAACGTTAGTGGAATTGTGCAGAAGCCCAGAGTGCAGTCCCTCCTCAGGCACGGTCAGCCACTGGAAAGGTCAGCTGTGGCCAATCATGCTCCCTGAGGGTGAACAGTTTTCCTAGCACACGTAGAAAATCCCTCCAAACACAACTCCCAAATCTGCTGTCACCCAGCAGCCCGATCTGGTCATCTGGTTCACCAGATGGACGCGAGGCGGCAGGAAGAGGGACACGGAGGAAATGATGTCAGAGCCTCGTCTTAGCACTCGCCATAACTCCACGTGTTTAAAGTACACCACCGCCATCCACCCATCAGTTTGTCGTACTAGGTGGTCTGCATGTTGCTATGATCTAGGGGAGCCGTGATGGCATAGTGGTTAACAGCTTGGCTACTACCCAAAAGATCAGCAGTTTGGGCGTTCCGGCAAAATGGCGCTCTAGGCAGAAGCACCACGCCGTCCCTCCACAGCAAAGATCCGAAAAACTAAGCCGAACAGAGAACACAATAATCCTGAAACCCTAAAACATCAAATGAAGAGATAAAGAACTCAGCCAAGCACCAAATGGAGTGAGAAAACTGACAGAGAACGGAGAGCGAGG
>NW_004444137.1:2483633-2488348 GCF_000243295.1 Trichechus manatus latirostris | reverse complement strand
TTTTTTTTTAATCATCCTAGGAGCTATGCCACTGTTATTTCAAATATCAGCAGGGTTACCCATAGTGGACAGGTTTCAGCGGAGCTTCCAGACTAAGACAAACCAGGAAGAAAGACCTGGTGATCTTCCAAAAATTAGCCAATGGAAATCCTATGGATCACATCAGAACTTTGTCCAGTATAGCGGTGGAAGATGAGCCCACTAGGTTGGAAGTCACTACTGGATGGCCATGACAGTAGACTCAAACATGCCAACCATCAGGAAGATGGCGCAGGACTGGCCGATGTTTCCTTCTGTTATACGTAAGGTTGCCATGAGCTGGGGCTGACTCGACAACAACTGACAAACAACAAAGTGCACCTTGAGGTTTTGTAAAGGTATACTCAGAAGAAGAAAAAAAGAACTGTTGTTAGTGCATTCTTTATTATGCTTTTAGCACAAAACATATATTACTGTACTGTTAAGGCAGAGTTCAATTTTAGGAACTCTATTCATGGCATTTAGGGATAAGAGAACGCGGCAAGAGAGTGTGGCTGTAGCAAACCGGAAGTGAGGCTGTAGCCGACAGGAGGTAGTATGTTCTAGCCGGCCCCTGTATTTCCTTCCGCTTCGCCATCTGCTTCCGCTTCGCCATCTCCTTCCGCTTCGCCATCTTGTGTTGCTTCGGCCTGGTATCATGTTACACTTTTCTCCGTTATAGAAGGTTCTGGCCTGAGGCTAATTGACTTTCAAAGTCAACGAATACAAAGACTGACACTTTCATCTTTTGTGCTTTATGTGCACGACTCCAGGGAAGTGCTAAGACGATTCCTTCTAGGTGCAGAACGGTGCAGAATGTGAGTTTTCTATGTGTTTTGCCCTCTTTAAGGCTAATTTGCATGTTCCTGGCAAGTGAAGGGGAGAATATAGACAATTATCTTGATATTCTAAAAAGAGGCTCATTTGCAATATCAAAAACCTAAGAATTTTTTCACTTGAATTATCTCAATTCTGCATTGATGTGGATGGAATCTGAGATGCCTTCTGGCACACAATACAAACGAACTACAAATCAAAGAAGCAAAAAGTATGTGTTATGTATCCCACTTTGTAGAAGATTAGGAACGGGTTATTTACAATCCATCTTTCCTCAGTAGCCCTCTTGGGTTACTGAAGTGTCCAGAAAATGCTGACGTACATGGGAAAGTAAGAGTCTTTCAGCTCAATTTCAAAGACTTCTATTAGTCATATGATGTTGGGTTCTTAAGTCTTCAGGGGAGGGAAGAGAAGCAAATTTCTGGCTGACTTTTGTGATAGTTCTAAGTCCATAATGACTCAAGATCTACGTTTCTGACAGCGAGGAAACAGTGGGCTCTCCTCCCACTTCAGTATTTCTTCTCGGCTGCTCTTGATCTATCCCCTTGGCCTAATTTTCTGCTCTTTTTGTTTTTTTTCCCATCCCTTTCTTTCTGCCTACACCACCTCCTCTTTTTCCCTCCCAGTATTGTCTGTCTTCTAAGTCTTCCTTCTTCTCTTCCACTTGGAAAGGAAGAGGAAAAAGTAGGGGAGAAGTGTCCTGTGACTCTCAATCCTGTCCCTCCTGGGACAACAGGGCAGCTCAGAGTTGCACTTGAGATCAATGATCTTCAGCATTCTTCCTAGGACACCTTGGAACTATTCTAAAGACCACAAATGCCAAACCATTGTAGGGCTTCAGCCTAGCTGCCCACCAGATGAGCTTCTAGAACTTCTGCTTGTTTGTCTGCCCATAGCCATTTCTTTTGGCCCTTCCCAGACTGTTCGTGAATCTCAGATTCATCCAGTGCCTTCCTCAAATCTTTTCCTTTACCATTGCCCATCTCCTCTGGTCCCCTCACATTTGAATTACCCTTTAGCTTCAGCCCCTCCCAAGTCTTTTAGCACGGTGTTTCAAGATTAATTTTCTTACACCCATTCCTGGGGGCAGTGGTGGTAGAGCGGTAGAACTCATGCCTTCCAGGGGGGAGATCCGGCTTTGATTCGTAGCCAGCACACCTCATGCGCAGCCATCACCCATCCCTCAGTGGAGACCTGCGTGATGCTATGATGCTAAACAGGTTCCAGTGGAGCTTTCAGACTATGATGGACTAGGAAGAAAGGCCTGGAGATCTACTTCTGAAAATCAGCCAGTGAAAACTATGAATCACAGTGGTCCAGTCCTCAGCCGACGATGAAGATGGTGCCGTTCCAGCTCCATCATGTGCAGGGCCACCACGAGTTGGGGGCCGGCTGGACGGCAGCTAACAACACCCACTCTTGTTGAATCAGGTGCAGTTTCTGAAGCCTGGAATTCAAGGTACTCTGACAACTGGTTCTGTGTGTGTTTGTTTAATTTATTATTAATTCTCCAAATAAATTCACTTCTCCAGTGATATAACCTTAGCACTCCCCCCAAGGAATGGTGGTGTTGTCTCTGCTTCCCTGCCTTCCAGCTTCTCAATTTCCTTTTTCTGATCCAGCTCCCTCTCTTGCTAAAGTGGCTTTTAGTTCCTGCCCATAACAACAGTTCTATCCCCCACGTTTGTTTAGTGGCAATATTCTTTTCTACACAGTCTGTCTCTTGATAAGGTCCTCTGTTGACTGTTACTACTTTTAGTATTTTGGCCTTTCCTTCACGAACCAATTTAAAACTCCTTAAAAAGAGACACTGGCTCTTTCTGCTATGTCTCCTCCACAGCACACAGCACAAGAACTGGGCATTTATTAGATATTTCATATTTATTGATAGTTAGCTGGGGCCTCCCTGACCACGGATATCTGTTGTTGGTGTTGTTAGGGGCCCTTGAGTCGGTTTCGACTCAGAGCGACACCATGTACAAGAAAATGAAACCCTGCCTGGTTCTGCACCGTCCTCGTGATCACGCTGTGTCTGAGTTCATTGTCGCAGCCACTGTGTCAGTCCATCCCGTTGAAGATCTTCCTCAACCACTGATACCTAGATAAGGGGATCTCATAGTCTTAATTCAGTGGGTTGTCAAAGTCTGAATCCTGCCCTGAATTCTGCAGGTTCTGTGGGAACTTTGTGATCGCTTCCAGGCGAGTTGCCTTCTCCTGCAGAATGCTGACCCAGATAGGAAACCCTGCAAACAAACCAAAACCCACTCACACAAACCATGCAAGTCTACCCGGACTTACTGAAAACTTAAGGGGGAAGTGGAAGAAATATTTTTGCCACGTATTCTGCAATGGAAACCAATTCAAATCAGACAGTTGGCACATGGGGTCCCACAGCAGCCCCATACCAGGAACTGCATTGGTGCCCTGGCCCTTCACGCATCTGACGTACTGCCTCATGCCCTTTGCACAGACTACAGCCCTCTCCCTCCCTTCTCTCCTCCCTCCCTCCCTTTCAAAAGTAACCCCCAAGCTCTCCCCTGCCCCCAGAAAAACACAAACCACCACCTTCTGTTTCCTCCCGCTTTGTCTGCAGAGCACCTTACCTCTTTCTTTGTGCCAGGCACCTGCTGACATTGTTGTTTTTAGGGTCTTTCCTATTACCCCAATAGCTTATCAAAGTATTTTCTCAGAAAGTTCCTTCTCTCCTTGGAAATCTGGCACAGCTGTTAGAATAATAACTCTTTTCTTCTTTTTTTACTTTGCCTGTAGCCGTCGAGTCGATTCCGGCTCATAGCAACCCTGTAGGACAGAGTAGAACTGCCCCATAGAGTTTGCAAGGAGCACCTGGTGGATTCTAACTGCTGACCTTTTGGTTAGCAGCCATAGCTCTTAACCACTACGCCGTCACGTTTCCTTTTTTAGTTACGCTGAAATAATTTGTTTACTTCAAGGGCTGCTAATTTTCAGATTTCTTCCTGGTCTTCATTTCTCTTTTGTTAAACTGTTATATGTCATTACTGAACTACTTCCGTTGTTTATTTAAACACCACCACCCCCCCTTCTTTTTTATCCTCAAGCTTTCTTCCATGTGCTCTTTCAAAAAGGCCCTTATTCTTGACCTCTAGAACCTTGGACTTGATTCAAGTACTTTCCTCAAAGTAACCTTTTCCTTCTCAAATGGATAAGACGGGCAGAACTGAACTATCAAAACTGCCAGCTACATTGGTCTGGATTACTTGTTTTATTTCGTTTGCTTGAGTCAGAATCAACTCGACGACAATGGGTTTGGTTTGGTTTTGGAGGCAAGTACTTCTGCGTGTCGGCTGATAACGTGATCAATACTTAACAAATAAAAATCACTTGTCATTCATAGCATGAGGACTCAGCAGCTACAGCTATGCGCCCCTGACTTTTTAAGTCAGTGTTTGTCACCTTCTAATTTTGTTCTTCACCACCGATTTGTCAGTTTCAGTGGTCCTTCCAGACTAAGAGAGATAAGGAAGACAGGCCTGGCGATCTGCTGAAAATGAGGCAACGAAAACCATGTGGACAACAACAGAATATTGTTGGATAAAGTACTGAAAGATGAGCCCCCTAGGTTGGAAGGCACTCAAAATAACAGCGGTCAAAACAACGAACTCGAGCAAACCATGATCACCAAGATGGCGCGGGATCTGGGTTCTGATGAGAATGATCTCGCTGGCTGGCTGTGAGACTTGAGGCAGGTTGCTCAACCTTTTAGTCTCGGTTTTCTCCTGTATAAAATGGGCATGTTGTAATTGCTAGCCACCATAGCCCTATTCATGATGACCCCGTGCAGAAAAGAACAAAATGCTGCTTGGTCCTGCGCCATCCCCATG
>NW_004444137.1:2471866-2483178 GCF_000243295.1 Trichechus manatus latirostris | reverse complement strand
GGGGAGGGCGCATGTGTGATGGCAAACGGCTGCCTGTGTCTGCAGCAGTGCCCCAGTTAATCCCACTGTTGACAGCTCCAGTGCCACTCCCTCCCAGCATCCTGAGTCCCAGGGCTGGGACCCTGCAGGAGCCTTTCTGTGTTCTTTCAGGCCCGCAGCTTCCTTTTCCTCTCAAATCCTGCCCGACAGCCACTTTTCTGGGAATTCTTCAGATGTTGGGTGCTCCGAGGTTTCCGTGTCTTGTTTTTGAGTACAGGTAGGTTGATTGGGTTCTAAAAACGTTTCCAGTCCTTCTTAGGGACTTTGTGGGTGGGAGGGGGAGGGGGTGGTGTCTCCTCAGTTGATATCATAGCACATATGTATCACAGTGCAATTTTAATTTCTATTGCTTTTGGTTGCTAGTGGGTTTGAAAGCGCTGTTTACGCTATTCCTTTTCTAGGAGTAACATTTTAAACATCATCCCAATTATAACTTAGATCCTTAAAATTATAGGAGAAAACAGGAGACCAAGGATGAGAAGTCAGATGATGACATCCAAATGCGACGTGAACAATGGTAGCCAACATCCAGTGATTAACATGGAAAGGAAACCCTGGCAGCACAGTGGTTAAGAGCTCGCCTGCTAACCAAAAGGTCAGCAGTTTGAATCCACGAGGCGCTCCTTGGAAACCCTATGGGGCAGTTCTGCTCTGTCCTATAGGGTTGCTGTGAGTCGGAATCGACGGCAATGGGTTTGTTTGTTTGTCTTATGGCCTGAAGCAGGCCACTTCACTTCTGGACGGCTCCTACAGATAAGTTCCTCTTTCAAACATCTCAAGATTTACCTTTGCTGGTAAAACCAAAAGAACAGTTGCCACAGAGTTGATTCTGACTCACAGCGACCCTGCAAGCATCAGAGCAGATCTGTGCTCTGTAGGGTTTTCAATGGCTGGCATCTTATGAAAGGAGATCGCCAGGTCTTCCTAGGTGCCTCTGGGTAGATTCAAACCTCCAACCTTTCCATTAGTAACTGAGTGCCTTAACTGTGTGCACCTCCCGGGGATTCCACTCTTTTTTGCTAGTACCCACTTGTTCTTATACTTTCTCATAGTATCATACAGTATAGAGTTGATTCCTTTTTGGGGGCATATTATCAGCATTAATGTTTTCTCGTATTTCGTGGCTGCAAATGTCTCACCTCTGACGGGCTCCTTTGGAATGCTTATTACGACACCTCTTTATCAAGTGTGGTACCCAGTGTACAGCAGGGCAGATGCCTCCTTGTCGTGGATACTGCCTGTGCTAATACAACATTCCGTTGGTTGCTGACTCCTAGTATGTTTGTCCAAGCCCAAGCCCATTGCTGTCGAGTCGATTCCGACTCATAGCAATCCTATCAGACAGAGTAGAACTGTGGCTGGTGGATCTGAACTGCTGACCTTTTGGTTGGCAGCCAAGTTCTTAGCCACTGCGCCACCAGGGCTCCTGTGGTATGCTTGAGGGAACGAAAATATTTTTTCCCTTATATGTTTATTTCACTGTATTTCTCCCAGCTGTGAACTTGGACAATCTTTTGTTGTTTTCTTTTCATCCAAGAATCTGACTTTTACACTGTATCCCTATTATGTTTCATCTTGTGAGAGTCATTCCATCCACTCTAGGCTGTCAAAGCCTTCTGGATCCTGACTGCCATCCAATACGTTAGCCCTCCTTCTCTGAGTTGTGACACTCCCAGATGAGATGACTCCGCTTTGGGCCCTCGTCCAATCACTAGTAAAATGCAGAAGATAGAAGGCCAAGGGCCGAGCCCTCGAACACATTTCTCTAAAATTCAGGTCGTTTCAGAGAGAGAAAATGGATCACCGTGACCAGAAGATAAAGTAAACGGAGCATGTGTGCGCTGCCGGCATTGCCCTTAATTCAAAGGACCACACTTTGTAAAATGTGTAAAGGCAGGAGATTTAACATGTCCAATATGAGACTTACTGAAATAGGGCAGTCGCAGAGACCCCAGTGCTCGGTCGTGGGACATCACAAGTGATCCTTCCTGCCCCCGTTTTGCCCAGGTGAGCGTATAACCAAGTGAGGGGGAGGTCAATCTGCAAAGTAGACCTGTTCTATGACTCTCCATCCACTTCTAGAACTGGGCAGTGTGCAAAGAGAGGATTCTGAGGAGGGATCCGGGGAGGAGTGTATCTATGGAGAAAGCTGTGCTCGAACACCCCTGCACCCCGCCCTGCCTTCCCCTGCCACAGGTGTGCGCGGATGCCGCTGCGGGCACTGCCACGGGCGCGTGCAGACATCGGGGCGCGCGCGCACTGCCATGGGCGCATGTGGACGTCTGTGCACGCACTGCCACGGGCGCGTGCAGACATCGGGGCGCGCACTGCCATGGGTGCTCGTGGACGTCTGTGCACGCACTGCAACAGCAGTGAACTTGGTCCAGGTTCACAACACTTACGTTCATGGTGCAATTACAGAGTAACTGGACAAATAATCTGCAACGGTCTTACCGTAGATTTACTCAGAATGGTGCTTTTTTTCCCGTGTACTTTCATGCTATCAATAGTCATTGGGGGCTCAGTGTAGATTTCTCTTCCCTGCGGGAGACCCCGGTTCCTTTCCCAGCCAGTGTACCTCATGTGCAGCCACCACCCACCTGTTCGTGGAGGCTCACATGTTGCTAGGATGCTGAACAGGTTTCAGTGGAGCTTCCAGACTAAGACAGACTAGGAAGAAAGTTCTGGCAATCTACTTCCAAAAATCAGCCAGTGAAAACTCTCTGGATCACAATGGTCCGATCCCCAGTGATCATGGGGATGGTACAAGACTGGACAGACTTCCACTGCGCTGTGCATGGGGTCACGATGATTTGGGGGCTGACTTAACAGCAGCTAACAATAACAACAATGGTATAGTTTCTAAACTAATATCTGAAGATACGTTGTTGTTCTGTGCCATCGAGTTAATTCTGACTCATAGTGGCCCTGCATGACAGAGTAGAACTGCTCCATAGGGTTTCCAAGGCTGTAAACATTTCAGGAATAGATTGCCAGGTCTTTTCTCCCACAGAGCCACTGGTGGGTTTATACCGCTGACCGATCAGTTTGCAGCTGAGCGCTTAACCACTGTACCACCAGGGCTTCTACCTGAAGACACAGAGCTATTGTTTGTATTCATCATTAAATATTAAAAATATAAACCATTGTACATATTCAGACTATACATGTTATAATATGGTAAGTAATGTTTTCTTTGACATTTTGGAAATTCAATAAAAACAGTATTTCACCAGCTTCAGTCTCTAGACTGTTATTCTCTAGAACTGTTACAATTTACAACAACATAAAAATGCCTTCGTACTTAAGTCTTTATCCACTCTTTTAAAAGCACCTCTAATCTAATAGTCAGTGACTCAACTATCCACATCCACATGTCACGATTAAATAGAGATGAATAAAGCGAGGCTGTTTGCTAATCCACTTGGATTTCTCTACTTAAAAAAAAAAGTATAGGGAGAATCTACCTTAAAATAAAACTATACAATGGAGAGAAATTTAACAAACTAGTCAACTCATTGTTATGTTTTTTCTTTTTTTAAAGGTTTTTAAAAAAACTTTTTATAGCCTAGCCAAACTAGAAGAATAACAAATTATTTGTCCAACTTCCACTTCAGTTTTCCCATGTTTAGAAAACACCCCAAAATAAGTAAACGGTAGAAATTCTTTAATATCTAATTTTGGTAACTTAAACTGCTTTTTCTTTCTATAAGATCAAGTGCAAATGGGGAGAAGTTCTGTGTTGCCACCAATTCTTTATTGAAACTGGTAACTTGCACATTTTATAGCAGAACAACAAAAATAATGTTCAATATATACAGCCTTTGTATGGACTATTTGACTATACACAAGGCAGAGTGAGAACACAATCTAATCTTCATAATAATCTGTGCACAAAAAGACACCAAACAGACAACATGTGTGAACATTACAGTGAAATGACATCACAGGTCCAGTGAAAACTCAGAATACAAAACATACTCATCTATTGCAAATGGCGTCTCCCTAAACAGCCAGACATCAGTCAGTAGTAGTTCACCCGGAGTCTGAAGCAGAGATCTGTTGTGTGGTTATAAGTCTCTTAAGCGAGGCAACCTCTGCCGATAAGTTTGCTATCCCCTGCTTTAAATACAAATTCTCTGGGTCAGACACTCTGTAGACACTGTCTTTAATTTCAACCACTCCAGATTTGAAGCTGTTCTGGGTCTTGCCGATAAGTTCTTTCTGATGCCAGTGTTCTGATTTGAGAGACCAATCTTGGATGTTAGTCACCTGAACGGAGAAAGGAGTGAGAGCAGAATGTACCATATTCGGGGTGTTATGCTTTTCAAGTTCAAAATGTCTTTTTGATGTCATGTCGATAGCTGAGGACAGTTTCTGCGCGGCATCAAACTCACCATCTAACGCTTCCACCTTAATCTGCATGGCTTTGCCTTTGATCCGAAGCTTATGCGGCAACGCAGAAGAATTCACTTCTGGGACTTTAACCACTGTCGCGTGTCCATGTTTAAGTTCAACTGGAGAGTGGATGGGGCCCTTGGGAACCTGCTGTTCGTCTTCCCCATCGGATGACTTTCCGACCACCCCGTCATCGGTCTCTGATGTTCTTGGCGAGTTACTGGAGGAGCGGTTGACTTGTAACAGAGGCGGAGAGTGTGAGTAGCCAGGGAAAGAATTTCCTATGTAGTTCTGATAGATGGGCGTTGTCACCTCTCTGTCATCTCTCGTCTCTCTCGTATAGCTCTCCAACTCCATCGGCTCTTGTTTGATGATCTGGAATTTGTTTTCGGGACTTCTGCAGCTACTCTGAACAGGGCTCTCCTGAGTGTGTTCTACTGAGGACACCTCTGATCCGTCGGACAGAGACTGTGGGGAGTGCTTGATCACAGAAATACAGCTGCTGGCCACCATGGAGCGCTCATGCTCATCCACAAACGAGCTAACGTTAGATTTGGAAGTCGGATAGTCTTGAAAGTACACAGCCGTAGAATTACTGAGTTTCTGAATCTCTTGAGCATATGCTGTGGAGCTAATTAAACCAAACTTTAGTTTCAGCGAAAGCAGTTCAGCCTTTAAAGTGGCGTTTTCCTCTCCCAGAGCGATCAGTTTGTTCTCTAGAACCAGGTCATTGAGTCGACGCTTCTCGCGGGACCTTTTGGCAGCTTCGTTGTTTTTCCGCCTTTTCTCCCAATACATGGCATCCTTCTTCTCGTCGGGAATGAACTCCCGCTTCCTCCGGCACGCTGAAGATTTGTTTTTCCCCACACTTCCTTCATTCAGTAGGAGGTCTTCCCCAGTCGTCAGGTCTTCAGACACTTCAGTTAGAGCAGAACTAAGTACTATCATCTTGTCCACATTACTACTAGTGTCAATTGGTGCCTGCTCCTTTTTGACGGTCTGCATGGTTCTTAGCTGCATCAGAACCAGCCTTTACCTATATGTATGGTGGAGGAGAACAAATTATTGGCCCAGTGTCCTCAAACTCTTTAAAAACTGTGGTTTGAAATCCTTTCACATTCTTCCTTTCGCTTCTACAGTCCAGGATAAATCTCTCAGGCCCCTCTTGCTGAATGGAGTAGGTGTCTTCCAGGTTATCTGCAAGACATTAAAAGAGACAGTTATCCACTTGATAGATACTGATGATCAATGAACGCGGGACGAAGCTAAGCATTCAAGGGTATACAGGTATCAACAAGACACAGTTCTTGCCTTCAAGGAGTTTACAGTCTCGAGGAGGAAACAAGTACCCAAATTACAACTATTAAAGCTGCAAAAGACAAATAACCAAATAAGCTACATCAGCCAGAGGGCTGTGTGGTTCAAGAGAGTGACAGAAAAGTATCTGCCATAGGAGACAGAGAGGAAGGCTGGATTTAAAAAGGAGAAATGGTTGGGCGTGGATGTACGGATGGGACATTACCGGAAGGAAATGATAGACTGCCTATGGTTGATAAGTTTTTAAAATAATTCTTGCGTACTGTGATGCTTCTGAATAATTTTAGATAACATCTTATCACTGCAAAGCAAACAAACTCGCCTCCTAAAAATAACTTTACCAAGTAAACTCGTTTAACACCAGTACATGGATTTTTCAATCACTGTACATGAAATACAGTGATTGTATTTTTATCTCCACAAAAACTAAAACAAAGGCCACATACATGACTGAGTACTTGTAGTATTTTTAATCCAACCCTTAATGCAGACATAACTATGTCCACCCCATCCCTGACTAAGTGACATGGGCTTATATCCCAGCTCCTTCCACCATGTGACTTGCCACACCCAAATGAAAAGGATTCTTCTAAATAAAGCCATCTCTTCCCAAGCATCTGTGCTATCAGATTCTTTTTTTCTGGTTCCTTCAAATTGATTTATCCAACAGTCATTTAAGATCGAAGCATCCAAAATGCTTTTTGTGGTCTTGAAAATTCTGTCATAAGAGATTTCAGTTATACGGTAACTTTGGACTAAAACAAACAGCCATGAGTCAAAGGAATTAGTGCATTCTTTTTTTTTATTGTTGTGCTTTAAGTGAAAGTTTACAATTCAAGTTAGTCTCTCATATAAAAGTTTATACATACATTGTTATGTGACCCTAATTGCTCTCCCTATACTGACGGCACACTCCTCCTTTCCACCCCAGATTTCCCGTGTCCATTCAACCACCTTTCTGACCCTCTCTGCCTTCTCATCTCACCTCCGGACAGGAGCGGCTCATTTAGTCTCATGTATCTACTTGCGCTAAGAAGCACATTCTTCACGAGTATCATTTTATGTCCCACAGTCTGGTCTAATCTTTGTCAGTACAGTGCATTCTTGAAAGCTAAAATTCATTTTAAACTGAGAGAATATGATTATGGAAAGAATTTTTCATTTTTAGTGATGAGTTTCAAAGAAAATACAAGAACTCAGAAACAGAACCATCTACTAGCTTCCTCTTCCACTGATGAAATATTTATAATCTGAATTTGGCTTCACATCTAGTTTCACGTTAGATAATAAATCCATTTCATGTTCCAATAACAATCTTTTTGTGGTGGATTATGGATCTGCTTCTAGATAACGGCTTCTATTTCCTAATTTTCATAAAGTAGATGTGATGAGACAACTCTTCATTCATGACTTTGTGTGTACAGTGACATTCTATCCTGCCGTATTAAAAAAGCTTTGATGTGTTTTTTTGTTTTACATCGCTATTTCTTATGCATAGTTTTAGAATGACTGATGAAGTGAAGTTTAATTTTATCAGCTGGAAGAGCCTGCCGGCTTCTCTTGTCTTTTCCAGAAGGAGCAGAAAAAATGATTTAATAATTTACAGGATCATAACGAATAAGGTTTCATGCCACGTTCCTGCCCATCAAACTAAGCCAACACGGGTAAAGGAACAGCTAGTCACAGCTTACCGCAATCCGGGCTTACTAACACCAAGTTTCTGTTTGGTTTTTGATGACAAAACTCTTAACGGGAAATGAATGGAAAGAATCTCTCATACAGTAGACACTGATGTTTTAGAAAAGAAATCTTTCTAGTTACCGCTTAGCAAAACACTACTACTGCCTGCATTTCCATTTAGGTTTTGTCTTCTAACATGAAAACTCATTTTTCTCTACCTATTGAATGAATTCTTTCCTCCTGTTAAAGATTTCTATTCAGGTAATTCAGGCAGGTCCCCACACCTAAAGTAAAATTAGCGTTGAAGCAAAGAGTTAGGAATTCCAGCTAAAGGAAAACAATTACATTGATCTTTTGCAATGTGCCTCTCCAAATCTCCGCTATATCTCAGATACTACCTTTTTTCTGATTATTTTGGTAATATTCTATGGTCCCTTCTCCAGTATCAGTTGCTGTCAAGGTGACTCCAACTCATAGCAACCCCATGTGTACCAGGCCTTTTTTCTGAAGTGCCTCTGGGTGGACTTGAACCATCAACCTTTTAGTTAGCAGCTGAGCATGTTAACTGTTTGCACCACCCAGGGACTCCTAAAGTCCCTTACACACTATTATTCCAGGGATTTTCTTTCTCTTCCATGAACTCTTATTTGCCCCTTCCTTTAAAAAAAAAAAAAAAAAAAAATCACATTCCTTTCACATTCTTGCCTCCTCTAGTTTTACAGTTATGCCTTGGAAATGCCCTGCCATTCTGTCTGTTCTAGTCACTCTTCCTAAACATTTCATTATTTCTAGCCACACAGAGTGAGCTTCCTGGTTCAAAGGCATACACTATGTGTGTGTGTCGGTTGGGGTACGAGGCGGTGGATGAGGCAGCAGTGGTCACGTTGCGTAGGGAAAATAATTCTACCTGCAGTTCCATTTAACTTAAATATTCCATTTGTCTTACAGGTCCTTTAACCCATTTCTCCTAGGTGCCTGTCTTAGTCATCCCGTGCTGCTATAACAGAAATACCACAAGTGGATGGCTTTAACAAAGAGAAGTTTATTCTCTCACAGTCTCGTAGGCTACAAGGCCAAATTCAGGGCGTCAGCTCCAGGGGAAGGCTTTCTCTCTCTGTCGGCCTTCTCATCAACGTTCCCCCAGACTAGGAGCTTCTCTGCGCAGGGACCCCGGTCCAAAGGATGCGCTCTGCTCCTGGCACTGCTTTCTTGGTGGTATGAGGTCCCCCTGTCTCTCTGCTCACTTCTCCCTTTTATATCTCAAGAGATTGCCTCAGGACACAATCCAATCTTGTAGATTGAGTCCTGCCTCACTAACACAAGTGGGGCCCATCCTCCCTCATTAACATCATAAAGGCAGGATTTACAACATACAGGAAAATCACACAATACCAGGAATCATGGCGTAGCCAAATTGATACACACGTTTTTGGGGGGACATAATCCATGACAGTGACTAAGTACTATAAACCCACTTTATCATCTTTACAACTCTGTTGGTGCATTCAAAACCTACAGAATGCCTAATTTCTTTTTAGTTAATCTTCTTCTAGGAAGACGAATTTTGAATTTCACTCCCTGTACCATAAATCTGAGATTCCTTCATCTACAAGTACAGAATGTATTGTCTCTAGAGCTTGATTGGCAAAATCACCACATAATTGTCTTAGGATATTTTCTGCAATATTATTTATAAAATAATCTAGCAGTGTTGCAAAAGAGTTTATCAGCACTGTGAGATCATGTAGAGAGAGATGCTGATTTTGCACACTGTGTACCTTTCTACAAGCTTGTCTTGTATGTCCCAACTAGACTGCAAATGTTTCAGGGCAGAAATTAATGCATATTTATATCCTTCTGGCAACCAACTGAACCTATTAGGGGCTCGACATCTGACTGGTAGTCATTTATCTAAGAGTTTTGTGACCAAAAAACTTCTGATACTTTTTTTTCTTCAAATCAGTATTATTGTGTAAATCTTAAGGAAGATATTTTGCTTATTAACAAAGAGTGTCTCTTATTCATTAATTGATTCATCCGACACACGCGGCACACCAACTGTGCTTCCGGCACTGAGTTAAACTGGGCGCACGTAAAGATGGAGGGAGAACCAGACTCTCAAGGTTCAAGGAACTCCCTGTCTAGGGTGGGAGACAAACATGATGTGGTACAGTGAATTGCTTTAATACAGCCCTCCGAGTCATGGTCTTGTAACTCCCACAAAATGACTGGGTGGGACTATGCAAACAAGGCATTTATGGCCCACCAAGGGGACTGGACAGCCTGCTAATAATGCAAATAAAGTGCATGGAACCCTTGCAGGGGATGGCACTATGCAAATAAAGTACCTGGAACCTTGTAGGGGATTGGTCAGTTTTGCCATCCCGCTAGGTTTAAAAAGAGCCAATCCCAGAGTGAGGGAGGGGGGCCTCACTACCCATCAAGAAGAAGAGCCAGGAGTGGAGCATATCTTTTGAACCCCGGGTGCCTGTGCTGAGAACTTCCTAGACCCAAGGGACTGAGAGAGGTGTAACACAGGAGACAGCGTGAGACAGTGAGAAGGAGCAGCAAGGACGACAGAATCCAGTGGCAGAAAAATGGTGGCAGCAGAACCAGGAGACCAGTGCGAGACAGCACGGTGGGCTTCCCAGCCTGCAGAACAAGGCAGCTACAGTGGGCATGCCAACCCATGGAACGAGAGAGCTGAGCGCCTTTGAACAGGAGGCTTCCTGGCAGAGTGGAGTGCCTCTGGGCACTTACTGGCAGAGCTAAACAGCTTTGTAACACTTGCCCGAACAGGGCAGAGGCCAGGCTGAGGGCTGAGGGCCAAGAGAGGAGGCCTGTCCTCACAGGGCCAAGAAGAGCCTGTCCTGAGGGACCTGAGAGGACCCTGTCCTGAGGGGGCTGAGGAGCCTGTCCTGAGGGGGCTGAGAGGGGCCTGTCTTGAGGGGGCCGAGAGGAGCCTGTCCTGAGGGACCTGAGAGGACCCTGTCCTGAGGGGGCTGAGGAGCCTGTCCTGAGGGAGCTGAGAGGGGCCTGTCTTCAGGCGGCCGAGAGGAGCCTGTCCTAAAGGGGGCCGAGAGGAGCCTGTCCTAAAGGGGGCCAAGAGGAGTCTGTCCACAGGGGCCGAGAGGAGTCTGTCTTGAGGGGGCCGAGAGAACCCTGTCCTGAGGAGGCCGAGAGAAGCCTGTCCTGAGGGGGCCGAGAGGAGCCTGTCCTGAGGGGGCCGAGAGGAGCCCGTCCGAAAGGGGGCCGAGAGGGGCCCGTCCTCAGGGGGACCGAGAGGAGCCCATCCGAAAGGGGGCCGAGAGGGGCCTGTCCTCAGGGGGCCGAGGGGAGTCTGTCCTCAGGGGGCCGAGAGGAGCCCTGCACAGCTGAGGGAAGCTGAGAGAGCTATACTGCATCAAAGAAGGGAGACTTTGCCTACATGCTTTCTGATCCTGATCACAGGTTGCAGCCTGTTGATTCTGATCCTGAGTTGTGCCCTGTTACTTCCCTAATTAACCCCACATCTGTGACTATGGTCTGTGAGTTCTATGTGGCCATTGCAACGAATTATCGAATCCAGCAGAGAAGTAGGGAGTGCCGTGGGAGGGACGGCTGGTGTCAGAACTGGTAAAGATGACAGAGAGAGGAGGCATGTGTGACCTCTGCCTCATAGGAATCGGCTTTGGGGTGATGTTGATGTTGATTTTCCTCTCTCCCCCTGAAGTCAGATGAGGAGGTCTGACAACACATCATTTTTACACACGAGAACACTGGTAAGTGAGGCACGTGCAAGGAGTTACACCAGCACAGGGCCTGTTACACAGCTCACGTGATTTCCAGCAGCACTGCTCTTTTCTTGGTACTGTGATAATGACAAAAACAAAAACAGC
>NW_004444137.1:2463311-2471090 GCF_000243295.1 Trichechus manatus latirostris | reverse complement strand
GCTGCTAAACAAAAAGTCGGCAGTTCGAATCCACCAGTCGCTCCTGGGAAGCCCTATGGGGGCAGTTCTACTCTGTGCTATAGGGTCACTTGAGTCAGAATTGACTCGATGGTAACAGATTTGGTTTGGGCTAAAATTTTAATCCCCTGGAAATTCCATTTATGCTAAAATAAATAAAGGAACAGGAAAGATTATAGTTATGGAGGCATCTATAATACACATACATATATGTACGTACAGATAAAGGCGGAGTGATTTTTCCCAAGCTCACACAGGAGTTAGTGGCAGAGATGGGCCCTAGAATTTATTTATGTCCCTCAGCAATGAACTTGTAAATTAATTAAGGTGGAAGCAATGGTGGTTTACAATGCCTTCGGAAAACATCAGTATTTATGCTGAACTAATGACTTCATTTCAAACTCCACTATTTTCCCTTATGATTAAGTTAACAATGACTTCATCTGTGCCTCATAGTTCAAATCAACATTTAATGCTGTGGTCCATTCATCAGTGCTTAAGCTTTTTTTTTTTCTTTTTTGGTGAATAATTGACACTAAACGCTAATTCTATGATGTTAGTGTATCCGGCATGATTAACTTCATTATACCCATTAGATCACATTACCGTTTCTTAAAAACACGAACAAAAACCAGAAATTTAAGCGTAGGAGTTCTCACATGCCAACTGACATGGTTTTCCATCCCTAATGTAGAGGTGCCATCATTATACAGTGAGACCTGTGAGAGCTGGAACTCGACTGGACGGCCTTGTTTTTCTAGGTCTCACAAGTTTTCTGCCTTTGACAGGTGTGGTCTTGCCACTTTTCTATCGCTCGTTTTAATGGAAAATATCTGCGTTTCCTTCTCTGGCCAGTTTCCACCTTGCACAGGTTCCAGTTTTTGCAGGTTTTACTGTATATCGCTAAAATTTACTTTAATTTTTTTTATAGTACAGCTCACTGTTTTTACAACCATAAGTTATATGCATAAGCCTGCATTTTTTTAAGTGTATTTAAGTCAAATGACCTGAATATTGCTTCTAATTAAGATTAGGATTTGATTAAGAAAATTCTCTAAAAGAATAAAACTTTATGACATAAATTCTAAACCAAAATTTATCTTTGGGGAGTTACCTCACTACTTGTTTATAATGATAGACTGTATCTTCTCCAGCCTGTTTTATGTGATCTCTCAGAGAAAGGATTTTTTTAAAAAAAATTATATTGTGCTTTAGGTGAAAGTTTATAGCTCAAATTAGCTTCTCATTCAAAAAATGTATACATATATTGTTTGAGAAATAATGTTTTACAATTCAAACTCTTTACAAAAAAAATTAAAAGAAGAAACATTTTGTTTTCAAGTGTCCAAAATGTTACTAATAGTTTAGACATCAACATTTATTATGCAAACATTTTGTTATTATCTCTTTAAAAGAAAAGTTTTATTGCAAATTGCTTTTATTCTATATTTTGATTTTCAAACATTGTCACTACAAGATGGAATATACTATTTGATCTGCCCCATGATTTGGGAACATTTAATAGAAATGTGTAACTTTCCTTCTACTTTCTCAATGCTTTATTTACTTTCCCAGAGGTATAGTGCAGATAACATTAAAGGAGAAAAATTCTTTTCAAGGTAAACCTAAGTTATGTTAAACTGTAACCTATCTGCACTAGGCAGCTGCTGCTTGTTTTTGAGATAAATGCCACTTTCGTGAAAAAGTACAATGAATCACTCCACAGCTCTTTATACGTTTAAACTATTAATACTAGCAAAATGTTTAATCTACATTTTCTTCCTATGGGTAAAAGCCATATCATGATTGCTTCACTTTTTTAACTCTTTTTACAGATTTAAAAAATCTATAAGCAGAGCCAGAATAAGGAAAGAGCACTCATGTACAATCAAGAGAAGATGAAAAAACTCAGTAAAAACTCGGAATTTCCAAGAGGATTTTCTAATTACACTGAAAAGTAAAAGGTTTTTAAACTAAGAAAGCTTCTGTTAAACCTTTCTAAGTGCCAACTAAATGCCTCACATTAATAATATAATTCTTCCTCTAAGAAGTAGCGTCTTAGGCTGGGTTCTCTAGAGATGAAAGACCAGAGAAGCGTATATATATATATAAATATATATAAAGAGATTTATCCAAGGAAATAGCTCACACGGCTGTGGAGACTGGCAAGTCCCAAATCCGTGGGTCAGGCGTCAGGCTGGAGGCTTCTCCAGACTCAAGTGGTTGGCAGGGGCTGATGAACTCAAATCGGCAGGTCAGACGACAGGCTGCTGGCCCACGGGGCTATGGAAGCTGGTGAATCAGGTCAAATGGTAGGCTGCTGGCTCATAGGACTGCAGAAGCTGGTGAATCCCAGAATCAGCAGGTCAGATGGCAGGCTGCTGGCTCAAGTCCCAAGAACCAGAGGTCAGATGATGACAAGCTGGATGTGGCATCCAGAGCAGTAAGCTTTGCCAGAACACCTGCGTATATTGGGTGCAGGCCACACCCCCAAAGAAACTCCCTTTTCAACTGATTGGCTGCTCACATCAGATCACAAAAAAGGAAGATGACTACAGCGTTACGTTAACTTCCAAATTATATCATTACGTAACTGTCAAACTACATCCTTACATAACTGGCAAACCACGGAGAATCACAGCCCAGCCAAGCTGACACCTAAGATTAACCATCACAAGTAGTTCACCATAGAGTCAGAGAGAAACGTATACTTGATATCAACACACAAACAGACTCTCACACTTTGCCAAAATATATCTTATCATAGCAACAAATTGACCAGTTTTTCTATTTGGGTTATCTGTAAATAAATGTATCAAAATCTGATCAACTTCATGATACATAAAAATATTTTTGGTTTCTTGCTCTTGGCATCCTGAGCAAAGGACTATTTGAAAATTAGATTCAAACTCAACAGATATTTGGTGACAACACTGTGTTATAGCATTGATGTAATTTAAGAAATCGAAGTATGAAGTAGTATAACACAACATTCTTTTATAAAAGAGGCCAGTGTTTACATTGCAGGATGAAAATATCCGAAGATAGCACATAGTAAATGTATACCCAAAAACCAAACCCATTGCCATCAAGTTGATTCTGACTCTTAGCAACCCTATAGAACAGAGTAGAACTGCCCCATAGAGTTTCCAAGGAGCGCCTGGTGGATTCAAACTGCCAACCTTTTGGTTAGCAGCCATAGCACTTAACCACTACGCCACCAGGGTTTCCAAGTAAATGTATAGATACTAACATATCGAAACCATTAACTGCATGGCTTGAGAAATCAAGAAAAAATGGTCCTCAATAAATAATGAGAGTGATTTGGGGGTGAGGGGGAATGGAATAGCAGTGCATTTAATTTTTATTGTGGTGAAAAATATGTAACAAAACACTTGCCATTTGTACCATTCTTATGTGTAGCAATATGTTTTTGAAAATCTACAGTCACTTCAAAATGGAGACCATTGATTTTCTTGAAAGTTTCAGGAAGATAATTTGTCAGTCTAGCAACTAATCGGAAGTCTTCAGGGAGGTCAACGGTCACGGAATCACCCAGTCATAGGAAGTCTTGCAATGGGTAAGTAATACTGGGACACACACAACATGGAGTCACAACGACACCAAATGGTATGGGTTCAGGGGCAGGTATGGGGGAGGGTAAGGTACAGAAAGTTCTTGAATACTCCTAATGATACTGAAGAATTATGCAAGTCTCCTCAGCTTTACTTTTTAATTTCACATTTACTTTCTTTCCCAGCAGATGATTTTAAATGTTATTTACTTTACTATGTGCTTATGAATAGAGTGGATTTTAAAAAAAGAGATGAAATAGGCTATTTTAAGTGTTTATTTGAAGGGTACTTAATTGTAGTTTAAGATACCTAGAAAGTTAATTAATAAAAGACACCCTGTTCTTACAACTAAAAGACTTACAAAAAACCCCAGTCTGAGCCCACTGCAACTGAGTCCTCAAAGCACAGATTATTAATGAACAGCATGTAGTAAATCCTGACTAACCCTTCTTATCATAAAAACAAGCTCATGCTCTCGAATTAAAACCATATGAGAAACAGTATTTTTTTTTTTTAACGACAGGAAGGTTATTTGCGAAGAAATTTGAGAGATAATTACAGGGGGTGGTAATAAAAACTCATTTTGAAACTGAAAAACTCTTATGTAATGTCTGTGTTCAAAGGTCAATATCTTTCAACATTTTCATATAACTAGTCCAATCTGGATAAAAATCAACTCAAACATAATTTAGAAAAATAACAGGATATCAAACAATGTGTTAACCCTGTTAAATAAAGACATAACTTAACAAAAACAGAAATGAGTATTAAAGGACATTTCAGTTATACTGTTTCTGCCATATTTGGAACCGAATCCCAAGGGTGCCCTCGTTCCTCAATACGAATGAAAACTAAACCACTGTTAACAGGAGCAGTGCCATCTGGATCCCAATCGAAATGAGGTACGTGTGATCTGAACTCGGTAAAAATAAAAGCTAGGCAGTGACGGCACCTTTTCCATTCCATAGCTGCAATCACATTTCCACCTCATAACTGACTGCCAAGGCCTCGGCAAGGTCAACTAGAAACATCCACTCAGGTGGTGAGTCAGGCACGTTGCTCAACATCAGAAGGGGCTCTAACAAAGGGCTTTAATTTCCAGGTGGTTGCATCACAGTGATGTTATAATTGCACTTCACCAAGATAAGCCTTTAACACAGAAGAGGAAGCTGTTTCAAAAACTGCAGTGAGCTTGCACTGACCTCACGGAAAGGACCCAGATGGAATGGGGGTGTCCCCCGCCCAGCTCCCTCAGCCCCATCCCCTTCTCAGTCTCTGTGACCCTGGGCTGCTCATCAGGTTCTCTAAGCTCCCACGTCTTCATCTGTAAAATGGGGATGATAGCAAAGCATTCAGCACAGTGCCTGGCACAGGCGTGGTAACAGTAAATCTTGGCCCTAAACTCATTTTCTAAGGGAGAATCAGTATCGAGGCAACAATGATGATTAGTTCTAGGCCCTTTTAGCTTTTCATGATTCTTTGCAAAGTTTTGGGTTAAACGAAATGAAGTTTTCTCCTGTATTAGTCAAAACGGTCAAATATTGGCCGTTTCACAGGGTTCAACCTGTTGTCCAGTGAAGAGGCTACGGACAACCCCTTCAAGATAGCTTAAGTGTAGGTTCTAACCAGCCTCTGCTGATCTCAGGATCATAGAATTCTAGATGCAGTGATGACCCAGGCGGAAGAAAATGAGTCACACAAAGGTTAAGTGAACTGGAAAAAGCTAAACTGTTTGGCACTTTTTACATTATTCCAGCTGTCATCAACATCTCCTCTCTGCGCCTTAAAACAGTTCCCTCAAACATTAACTCGGTAATTTGGGAAGCTGGACGTTCTGCAATGCTGTGAAGAGTTTCCTTCAAACTTAAATTAACATTGAATGTGATGGCAAACGGTTTTGAGAAAAATAAATTAGTCATTAGCTGAACAAAAAAGTATTTCAAAAATATCTTTAATTATAGGTGTAACATCCTTACTGTTATCGCAGAGATACTTAGGTAGAGAAAAATGAAGGTGAGTATGTATATTTAGAAATAAAAATTCTAGGTCCTGGTCAATTACATAGGAAGAATTTATTGAGTCCCTAACAGCTGCCCACCTGAACAGGTTTTATTTCCTCAGTTTACCCTTGAGGCGGATGGAAGTCAGGGCAGCACCAAAGATTACAGGGTGGCAAGTGGCAAGCTGGGGCCTGGGACCTAGGGCTTTTCTGAGCTCAGAGCCTGCGCTCTCTGCTTCTGGCCAAAATGTGTTTCCTAAGTACTGAAAGTGGCCTGTAACTCAAGAGAGAGAGTGATTAGGGACGGGGGTGTCGGTATAGGATCCCAAGCAAGCCAAGTTTTCAACAAAGAGCAGGCTGCACGGATGCTTTCAAAGGACATCTGGGTTGTTTCCATGAACTCACTCTGAATTACCGCACGAACCCCATCGTGAACACTTGGGGGTGACGGGGGTGATGAAAGTACTGTTAATAGTTTCACACTAGGACATTGGTATCTATGTGGGCGTTCTGATATTTGTTTCATCTATTTTGAGCCCCACAGAAACCAAAGGTTCAAAACAAAAATCAATTTAACTGATCACAGTAAAATTGAAGCTCACTTTCTCATCACCATCAAGATCTGAGCGCCCTCACCCCCCATTCCTGTGGCCTTTTAAGATTTAGAGATTTTCTTTGGTCTTTTGAACTCAACAAAATCGAGAAGTGCTGGGCTCTGAAACGCACTGAAGACTTCTGCAACAAAGGTGTTCGCCGATGTCCAGAACCTCGCTCTGCAGGAGGAGTGGGCTCGGACCCCGGGATGTGGCCCTCGGAGGGCCGCCCCGGCACCTAACCTAACGCCCAGAGAGGCCACCTCCGCTCCCCGCTCGGGCTGCCCTTCTCCTCCCCCGTCCCTCCGCTCGTCCCCTCCACGGACGAACCTGGAGCGCACACCCCACAGGACGCGCCCGGGGCCGCGCCTCCCAGGGAGCCCCCCGGCCCGACCTGGCGCGACCCCCATGCGGCGACGCCGCGAGACCCGCTTCCCGCCGGGTGGGCGGCGCAGCCGGGCCTGGGCGCCGCCGGGAGCCCCCGCGCCAGAACAAAGGAATGTGGGGAGGGGGACGGAGGAGGAGCGCAGGCCAAGGTCCAGCCCCCGGGCCGAGCACGGGCGCTCCCCGGGTCCCAAGCGAGGTCCCCTGGCCCACCACCACCAGACCACTCCCCTAGCCCGCCGGTCCCAGCCGCGGCTTCCCACAGATCCCACAGGCCCGCCGGGAGGGAGGGAGGGGCGCGCCGGGGACCGCGCTGACTCCACGCCGGAGGTCGCCATCGGAAGGTGGCGCTACGGGGCCCCTTACAGGCCCGGGGCTCCCAGCCCCCAGCTCGCAAACTGGGTCGGGGTCTGGCATGGAGGAGGGCGGGGGTCACACCTCAAGCATTATCCGCTTCTTGGAAAACAACTCTAATTATCGTAAGTAATTTGTTTTAAAAGTGAATCTCTAAAATACCCCCCCAAAAAACCCGCACTTTTTGTTATATTAGAAAAAATTCTGTCATTGACACATCATCATCTCCCTATATTCACACGGAGTTAGTCCAGGAAGATAGTTAACATCTGGGATATATACAGATATCTAGATTCATATTCATATATTCTCACATGATTTAATAAAAACCAGGCTATCCAGACAAAAATACAGTCTACTAACCTATATCTGTTTCCCATAAATCATACCTGGTCTGGGGAAAAACATTACGACGTGAAGTAAATACTTTTGACCTCATTCGCTGTTGTTATTTACAAAGCTCAGAGCAGAAAACGGCACTTGGCCATTCCCCGGCGTTCTCAGAGAAGAACAGCAGTATCCGAAAATGTCCTTTAAAAAGAGAAATGCGAGCCAGCATCCAGCAAATCACCGGGCTCGGTGAAATAAATACCTTCCTAAAAATACAATCTTATCAAAAGGTCTCCGAAGGCGTGGAGTTGAAAACTACAGCAAATGGCCTTGAACTTGGATTTGCGCACAGCTTGGGAGAAAACACCAGAAATAGCACGGCGAGGCCACAATTGTTCAAATGTGTGAGTTGGGGCTAAATTTAGAAGCACGCACATTTCATTTAGGGTAAAAGACACATTCCGCAGCCTAAGCAAACTCAATGCTTCCCCGGTTGTCTACTTTCCGGTTTAAAACATCTTTGGGG
>NW_004444137.1:2462152-2463211 GCF_000243295.1 Trichechus manatus latirostris | reverse complement strand
CGGGGGGCGGGACTGTTACAGTGACATTTTTAAAGGCTGAGATTGTCCTACTTTCTTTGTAGCAAGATTATAAAATCACGTAATTAGCTCCCTCTTCCTATGCTCATTGCCAGCAAATTCGGCAGTTACATAATGCAACATTTCCAGGAACTATTATGTGATCTCTCTCGTGTCTGAAAAAAGCACTGACATGAAGGTGAGAAAAAGGGCTGATGGAACGGAACGCATTAAAATTAGGAAGGTGGAGAGGTAAACGTCACAATGGTTTGTCCCAGATTTAAAAATAATAGCTCAAAACATATGAGGGGCGAACCTCCGTATTACTCAATACCAGGATTCATCGCAAGGGATTCTTCCTTTTATGCTGGGTAGGACTGTTTAAAACCCCATCTTATTTAATTAGGATATTGGCGTAAATAATGATCTAATGCCTAACGCTGCGCCGAAATTACCAAATCATTGCACACGTACAGGCACATTCACACATCAGCCTCACAATCCTTGCCAGTATTTCACCGTGGGCTGATTATGCAATGTATGAAAGAACAAATCCCACAAACCTTCCCCAGGGCTTGTAAAACACGCTGACGACAAACAGGGCGGAAAACATATGCGAAGACATAACCCCTGACACAAACAAACGCCGCGCAGACATTCTCCGAATGCCGTCACCATTCACACTACAAACCCTCTTTCTCAACAAGCAAATCAAGTCTATTCCCCATTACTCAAGCCCTCTGCGCTCTCCCCACCCCGCTCCGCCGGCACCAGAGAAGGGGAAAGAAAGGAGGGCCGGAAGGCATTTCCCTTCCCGCCTGGAGATGGCTCAGCCTCCGAGCCGCCTCCCCGGCGCTTTTCTCTATCAAAACATCAATTTTCCTTAAATAAGGAGACATTATGCAACCACGGCGAAGGGAAAGGGCAAACAAGCAGGGACGACGTGCCGGCGCGAGCGCGCTGCAATCAAAGCAGCCACCTTAAGGTGGCGATTTCCATCCTGACAAGGCAGCAAAAGTTTATATAAGGAATGCTCCCGCACACACGCCGCCGCGGGGCCGC